>NC_037669.1:91966866-91995217 GCF_003255815.1 Theropithecus gelada
AAAAAAAAAAAAAAAAAAAAAAGGAATGTTTTATATTTAAATGAAAACTGGTTTTTAAAATAAGTAAATAATTTTTGGTTCTCAAAAAGTAATCAAACATTCTGTCCAGTACAAGGCAAGAAGAGGAAGTAAAAAGCATAGAGACTGGTAAGGAAGAAATAAAATTACCTCTATTTGCCAAGGACATGGTTTTCTATGCAGGAAATGCAAAGGAATCTATAAAAATGATCATATAACTAGTAAGTGAGTCCAGGAGGATTGAAAGATACAAGATGAACACATAAACATCCATCGTGGCCGGGCGCGGTGGCTCAAGCCTGTAATCCCAGCACTTTGGGAGGCCGAGACGGGTGGATCACGAGGTCAGGAGATCGAGACCATCCTGGCTAACACGGTGAAACCCCGTCTCTACTAAAAATACAAAAAACTAGCCGGGCGAGGTGGCAGGCGCCTGTGGTCCCAGCTACTTGGGAGGCTGAGGCAGGAGAATGGCCGGAACCCGGGAGGCGGAGCTTGCAGTGAGCTGAGATCCGGCCACAGCACTCCAGCCTGGGAGACAGAGCAAGACTCCGTCTCAAAAAAAAAAAAAAAAAAAAAAAAAAAAAAACATCCATCGTATTCCTATAGATTAGCAACAACCATGTGAAACTGAAATTAAAAACATAATACCATTTACAATCACTCCCCCCAAAAAGAGGTGCCTAACATAAACCCAACAAAACAAGTATAACATCTGTACACTGAAAACTACAAAATGCCAATGGAAAAAAAAAATCAAAGAAGATCTAGCTAAATGGGGAGACAAAGCATGTTCATGAGTTGGAAGGCTCAACATAGTAAAGACGTCAATCTTCCCCAAAATGATCTATAGATTTAACACAATTCCTATCAAAATCCCAAACAGATTTTTTTTGTAGATTTATAGACAACTTATCCTATAATATATATAAGGCAAAGAAACTAGAAGAACAAAGTAAGAGGGATCACTCTACCTCATATTAAACTTACTACTATTTGGTCACTGCAATACTTGAGACAGGGTATTGATGGAAGAATAGACACACAGATCAATAGAAGAGAACCGAGAACCAAGAACCCAAAAAGAGATCAACACAAATACCCCAAATTGCTAAAAGTAATTCAATGAAGAATAGATTTTGCAACAAACGGCGCTGGACCAACTGGACATTCACAGACAAAAAAATTAACCTGAACCTAAAACCTCACACTGTATACAAAAAAAAAAAAAAAATCAAAATGAATCACTAATTTAAATATAAAAATATAAAAATGTTAGAAAAAAATACAGGAGAAGATCTGTATTGGGACCTAGTGCTTGGTAAAGAGTTCTTAGACATGACACCAAAACTACAATCCATAAAAGAAAAACACAATAAAACAGACTTCACCGAAATTAAAACTTTTTTCAGCAGCTCACGTCTGTAATCCTAGCACTTCACTTTGGGAGGCTGAGGCAGGCGGATCTCCTGAGGTCAGGAGTTTGAGACCAGCCTGGCCAACATGGTGAAACCCCGTCTCTACTGGAACATAGAAGCAGATGGAACATTTCCTAACCCATCCTATGAATCCAGCATTACCCTAATAGCAAATCTAGATAAAAACATTAGAAATTAAAACTATAGATCAATATATCTCACAGAGACACAATACCCCCCTCCCAAAATATAAGAAAATCAAATCCAGAAAAGTATAAGAATTACACACCACACTTGGGTTTATTATAGTTCTGCAAAGCTGGTTCAACATTTGAAAATCAATCATTGTAGAGGTCAGGGTTGGTTTTTCAAGACGGCTGCCTTCGAGGCTCCGGGGTCCAGCTGTGGGCAGCTTCCCCATGGGCTCCTAGCAGGCCCAGCAGCGACCAGCTGGTCTCAGCTTCCAGCTCGCCGGTTCAGGGCAGTGGTGGAGATCCAAGAAGGAAAGACAACTATAATTGAAGGCCGTATCACAGCAACTCCCAAGGAGAGTCCAAATCCCCCAAACCCCTCTGGTCAGTGCCCCATTTGCCATTGGAACCTGAACCACAAGTAAAACTATGACAATGTTTTGCTGCTTAGCCAGTTCATCCAGCCTCATGGAGGCACGCTGCCCTAAAAGATCACAGGCCTATGCCGGGAAGAGCACTGCAAGATGGAGGAGTGTGTGAAGATGGCCTACCAAGCAGGTCTGTTACCAAATCATAGGCCTCAGCTTCCTGAAGGAGTTGTTCCAAAGAGCAAACCCCAACTCAACCAGTATCTGATGCACTGGGCTCCCCACTCCCTCATGCCCATCTACATAAAAGGCCTCCCCTGGAACAGGGTGCTCATGGCCTTGGGGTCCCCCCTCCTGAGGGACAATGTCTGCTACTCAAGAACACCTTGGAAGCTGTATCACTGACAGACAGCAGAGCTTCTAGAGTTCCTCCTGCACTATGGAGTAGGAGGCCCACTCACAAGCCCTCGGTCACAACTATAGTCCTGCCCCAACCGCCCCACGACGGCCTGGCCTCTCTGACATGTATGGACAGGTGACAGTGGGACGAACTTCAGTACCCTTGGCCTCCCCAGTAGCAATGCTGGGAGCTAGAGGCAGGCAGGGCAGTTGGGTCCCTCGGCAGCTGCTGTGGGGCTTGGGCCATACTCAGTGCTGGGAACAGAAGATTTTGCCCAATGGAATGTCATAAACTAGGCTCGTGGGCTTAAAGAAAAGAAAAGAAAAGAAAATCAATCATTGTAATCCACCATGTTAAATAGGCTAAAGAAACAAAATCAGATGATCATATCATTTGATGCAGAAAACACACTTGACAAAACCCAACATCTAGTGACTATAAAAATTCTCAGTTGCCAGGCGTGGCGGCTCATGCCTGTAATCCCAACAGTTTGGGAGTTTAAAGCAGGATTGCTTGAGCTCAGGAGTTTGAGATCAGCCTGGGCAACATGGCAAGACCCCGTCTCTGGCCAGCCATGGTGACTCTTGCCTGTAATCCCAGCACTTTGGGGGGCTAAGGCAGGCAGATCACCTAAGGTTACAAGTTCGAGACCAGCCTGGCCAACATGGCAAAACCCTGTCTCTACTAAAAATAAATAAACTAGCCAGGCATGGTGGTGGGCACCTGTAATACCAGCTACTCGGGAGGCTGAGGCAGGAGAGTCACCTGAACCTGGGAAGCGGAGGTTGCAGTGAGCCAAGATCATGCCACTGCACTCCAACCTGGAGACAGAGCAAGACTTTGTCTCAACAACAAGAACAAAAAGTAAAAACTCTCAGCTAGGCATGGTGGCTCAGTACTCTGGGAGGCTAAGGTAAGCAGATCACTTGAGGTCAGGAGCTTGAGACCAGCCTGGCCAACATGGTGAAACCCCGTCTCCACTAAAAATACAAAAATTAGCTGGGCATGGTGGTGCACACCTGTAATCCCAGCTACTTGGGAGGCTGAGGCATGAGAATTGCTTGAACCCAAGAGGCAGAAGTTGCAGTGCACCGAGATGGCGCTTCTGCACTCCAGTCTGGCAGATAGACTGAGACTGTCTCAAAAAAATAAAAAACAAAAATAAAAAGTAATAGCTCTCAGCAAACTAGAAATATAGCAGAACTTCTTCAATTGACAAAGAACATCTACAAAAAACCTACAACAAACATCCTGCTTTATAGCGAGAGACTAGATGGTTTTCCTAGATAACTGGAAACAAAGCAAGGATGCCTTCTCTCACCACTCCTGTTCAACATTGTACTGAAAGTCCTAGCTACTGCAATGAGACAAGAAAAAGAACATGTACACACATTTGAAAAGATAAAGCTGTCTTTGTTCACAGATGACATGACTGTCTACATAGGAAATCCCAGAGAATCTACAAAAATAAGTAAATAAATAAAAAAAAATCTTGGAACTAATAAACAAGCATAGAAAGGCTGCAGGATATAAGATCATCTGCTTTCCTATATGTCAACTGCTTTCCTATATACCAGGAATGAACAATTAGAATTTTAAATTTTACACACACACATACACACAGAGTATCAAAAAATTAAAGCAATTGGGGTTCAAGCAATTCTCCTGAGATTACAGGCATCAGCCACCGCGCCTGGCTTGTTTTGTTTTGTTTTGTTTTTTTAAACGGAGTCTTGCTCTGTCGCCCAGGCTGGAGTGCAGTGGCCGGATCTCAGCTCACTGCAAGCTCCGCCTCCCGGGTTTACCCCATTCTCCTGCCTCAGCCTCCCGAGTAGCTGGGACTACAGGCGCCCGCCACCTCACCCGGCTAGTTTTTTGTATTTTTTAGTAGAGACGGGGTTTCACCGTTAGCCAAGATGGTCTCAATCTCCTGACCTCGTGATCTGCCCGTCTCAGCCTCCCAAAGTGCTGGGATTACAGGCTTGACCCACTGCGCCCGGCCTTGTTTTGTTTTTTAAGAGATAAGGTCTCACTCTGTCGCCCAGGCTGGAGTACAGTGGCATAATCATAGCTCAATGCAGCCTTAAACTCCTGAGCTCAAGTGATCCTCCCACGGCAGCCTCCCAAGTAGCTAGGACTACAGGTACATGCCACCAATCCCAGTGAATTTCTTTTTTAATTTTTTAGAGATGGGTTCTTGCTGTGTTGCCCAGACTAGTCTTGAACTGCTGGGCTCAAGTGATACTCACTTGAGGAAAACGTCAAACGAATCCCAAGTAAGGGACATTCTACAAAATATCTGACTAGTACTTCCTTGGAGACATGACAACTAAGTGTAATATGATAACCTGGATGGGATCTTGGAACAGAAAATGGTCATTAAAACTAAAGAAATCCGAATAAAGTATGGACGTTAGTTAATAACCACCATTATTATTGATTCATTAATACTAACGGTGACAGCCGGGCATGGTGGCCACACCTGCAGTCCAAACACTTTGGGAAGCCAAGGATCACTTGAGATCAGGAGTTTGGGACCAGCCTGGCCAACATGGCGAAAGCCCATCTACTGAAAATACAAAAAACAGCCATGTGTGGTGGTGCACGCCTGTAATCCTAGCTACTCAGGAGGCTGAGGCAAGAGAATCACTTGAACTGAGGAAGCAGAGGCTGTAGTGAGCTGAGATTGCACAACTGCACTCCAGCCTGGGAAACAGAGGGATCTTCTGTCTCAAAAAAAAAGAAAAAAGAAAAAGCCCAGATTATTAAGATAAAGATCTACATAAATGAGGAAAAAATTGTCTAAATAAATGGAGAGACACTGTGCTGATGGACCAGAACACTCAATAATGTTAAGATGTTATTTTCCCCCAAACTAATATAAAAATTCAAAGCAATTCAATCAAAATCTCATTGTAGAAATTGATAAGACTTTCAATTTCAAATTGATAGATTTCAATATTTATATAAAAATGCAAAAGACTTAGAATATGCAAAACAACCTCAAAAAAATAATAAAATTAGCCAGGTGCGGTGGCTCATGCCTGTAATCCCAGCACTTTAGGAGGCAGAGGCGGGCAGATCAGGAGGTCAGGAGATTGAGACCATCCTGGCTAACACGGTGAAACCCCGTCTCTACTAAAAATACAAAAAATTAGCCATGCATGGCGGTACACGCCTGTAGTCCTAGCTACTAGAGAGTCTGAGGCAGGAGAATCACTTGAACCTGGGAGGTGGAGGTTGCAATAAGCCAAGATCACGCCACTGCACTCCAGCTGGGGAGACAGCGGTGAGACTCTGTCTCAAAATAATAATAATAATAATAATAATAATAATAATAATAATAATAATAAAATTTAAGGACTTACACTACCTGATTTTTAAGACTTACCATAAAGCTACATTAGCGAGGAGCACAATACAAATGTGAGAAGAGTTCAAAGGAGCAGAACAGAGCACCCAGAAAACAGACCCACAACTGATTTTTCTTTTTTTTTGAGACAGGGTCTCACTCCATCACCCAGGCTGGAGTGCAACGGTGCGAACATGGTTCACTGCAGCCTCAACCTGCCAGGCTCAAGTGATCCTCCCACCTCAGCCTCCCACATAGCTGGGACTACAGGCAAACAACTCCAGCTAATTTTTTGTACTTTTTGTAAAGATGAGGTTTCGCCATGTTGCCCAGGCTGGTCTCGAACTCCTGGGCTCAAGCGATCCACCTGCCTTGACCTCCCAGAGTGCTAGGATTACAGGTATGAGCACTGTGCCTCGCCCCACAATTGATTTTTAACAAAAGTATCAAAGGAATTCAATGAAAGAAGGAAAGTCTTTTCAAAAACAGTATTGGAAGAACGGAATGCCCAAATTTAAAAATAAAGAACACCAATCCCTATCTCATACCATTCCAAAAAAACCTAAAAATCACCTCAACTTAAAGTTGATTTTTTTTTTTTAAGTTTCTTTTTTTTTTGAGATGGAGTTTCACTCTGTTGCCCGGGCTGGAGTACGTTGGTGCAATCTTGGCTCACTGCAACCTCTGCCTCCCAGGTTCAAGTGATTCTCCTGCCTCAGTCTCCCAAGTAGCTGGGATTACAGGCGCGCATCACCACGCCCAGCTAATTTTTTTTTCTTTTTTTGAGACGGAGTCTTACTCTGTCGCCCAGGCTGGAGTGCAGTGGTGTGACCTCAGCTCACTGCAACCTCCACCTCCCAGGTTCAAGTGATTCTCGTATCTCAGCCTCCCAAGTAGCTGGAACCATAGGCGCGTGCCACCACGCCCAGCTAATTTTTAGTAGAGTCGGGATTTCACCATGCTGGCCAGGCAGGCCTCGAACTCCTGACCTCAGGTGATCTGCCCCTCTCGGCCTCCCAAAGTGCCAGGATTACAGGCATCAGCCATAGCGCCCGGCTGAATTTTTGTATTTTTAGTAGAGATGGAATTTCACCATGTTGACCAGGCTGGTCTCAAACTCCTGACCTCAAGCAATCCACCCACCTCGGCCTCCCAAAGCTAGGATTGTGGGCATGAGCCACCGCCCCCAGCCAAAATTATACAGTTTCTAGAAAAAAATCTTCACAACTTGGAGATAAGCGAAGATTTCTTTGACAGCATACAGACAGCAAAAAACATAAAACAGAAAAGTTGACCAAATTTCATATTTAAAAAACCATTTTATAGTTTTAACAAACTTCATCAAAATTTTAAAACTCCTGCTCATCAAAAGACATTAAGAAAACGAATAGGTAGGCTCTAGGCTAGAACAAAATATTCATGAAACAAATACATGACAAAAGACGAGCCAGGCACCGTGGCTCATGCCTGTAATCCCAGCACTTCAGGAGGCCGAGGCAGGCGGATCACCTGAGGTCAGGAGTTCGAGACCAGCCTGGCCAACATGATGAAACCACGTCTCTACTAAAAATACAAAAATTAGCTGGGCGTGGTGTCGCATGCCTGTAATCCCAGCTTCTCAGGAGGCTAAAGCAGGAAAATCGCTTGAACCCGGGAGACGGAGATTGCAGTGAGCCAAGATCACATCACTGTACTCCAGCATGGGCAACAGAGGGAGATTCTATCTCAAAAAAAAAAAGAAAACAAGTTGTTCTCAAAGAAGTAGAGAGTAGGCCAAGTGCAATGGCTCACACCTGTAATCACAGCACTTTGAGAGTCCAAGGTGGGAGGACTGCTTGAATCCAGGAGTTCGAGACCAGCCTGGACAACATAGTAAGACCTCGTCTCTATTTAATTAAAAAAAAAAAAAAAAAGAAAGAAAGTAAAGAGTAAAATAGTAGTTACCAGAGGATGGAGAGGGGAAGGGAGAGGAAAGCAGGAGAGAGATTGGTCACTAGGTGCAGAACTACATCATACAGAAGGACTAAGTTCTGGTGTTCTATTGCAAAATAGGAAGCTTAGCGTTAACAATAATAAATTGTATTTTTTTTGTTTTTTTGAGATGGAGTCTTGCTCTGTTGCCTGGACTGGAGTGCAGTGGCTCGATCTCGGCTCACTGCAACCTCCACCTCCCAAACTCAAGTAATTCTCCTGCCTCAGCCTTCTGAGTAACTGGGATTACAGGCGCCCACTACCACACCCAGCTAATTTTTGTATTTTTAGTAGAGACGGGTTTTCCCCATGTTGGCCAGGCTGGTCTCGAACTACTGACCTCAGGTGATCCGCCCATCTCCGCCTCCCAAAGCACTGGCATTACAGGTGTGAGCCACCATGCCCAGCCAGAACTGTATATTTCAAAATAGCTAGAAAAGAGGTTTTTGGCTGGGCACGGTGGCTCAAGCCTGTAATCCCAGCACTTTGGGAGGCCAAGACGGGTGGATCACGAGGTCAGGAGATCGAGACCATCCTGGCTAACACGGTGAAACCCCATCTCTACTGAAAAAATACAAAAAACTAGCCAGGCGCGGTGATGGACGCCTGTAGTCCCAGCTACTCCGGAGGCTGAGGCAGGAGAATGGCGTGAACCCGGGAGGCAGAGCTTGCAGTGAGCTGAGATCCGGCCACTGCACTCCAGCCTGGGCGACAGAGCGAGACTCCGTCTCAAACAAAAAAAAAAAAAAAAAAAAAAGAAAAGAGGTTTCTGAATGTTCTCATCACAAAGAAATGATAAATGTTTAAGGTGATAGATATGCTAATTACCCCAATTTGATCATTACACAATGTATACATGTGTGAAAACACCACATCGTACCCCATTAAAAGGTACAAACATTATATGTCAATCATAAATTGTTTTAAATGTGTCAAAACTTTGAATAGACACATAAAAAAGGAAGCTATGTGAATAGCTAACAAATAGCTGTAGAAGTGCTGAACTCAACAAATGGCAAATTCAAAATCTGTGCATTTCGCTGTATGTAAATTTGACCTCAGAAAAAAATTAGAAACAATATTGAATTCTACTTAATGATATGCATGCTGAAGTATTTAGAGGTGAAATGTATTGAGATCTGCAACTTACTCTGAAGTGCATGAAAACATAAGATGGGCCGGGCACAGTGGCTCATGCCTATAATCCTAGCACTTTGGGAAGCCGAGGCGGGCAGATCACCTGAGGTCAGGACTTCGAGACCAGCCTGGCTAACACGGTGAACCCCGTTTCTACTAAAAATACAGAAATTAGCCGGGTGTGGTGCCGCGTGCCTGTAATCCCAGCTACTCTGGATCCTGAGGCAGGAGAATCGCTTGAACTCACGAGGTAGAGGTTGCAGTGAGCCGAGATTGCGCCATTGCACTCCAGCCTGGGCGACAAGAGCGAAACTCCGCCTCAAAAAAAAAAAAAAAAAAAAAGAAAAGAAAAAAGGTTGGGGCAGAGAAGGGAATACAGGAAAATAAAGGCAGTTGCTTCCCTGATAATGAAGTAATTTGCTCCCAAGTCACCCTCATCTGTATCAATCAAGCTTGGCCCCTATGGCCTGGAAGCTGCCCCAGAGACCAGCACAAAACCTCCTGAGAAGAATGGTGTGGCTGCTATGTCTCCTATACTCTATCCCTTCATGAAGCTACGTGAATTTAATGCAGGGTTAAAGGACATTGCATACCATGAATTTGATTATCAATCCAAAACTAAGGCCATTCTTTGTGGCTGTGCATTGTTTTAACAGCTACAGCCTAACACCTAGTCTTTCCCTGTACTATTTTACAGTTTTAGCTGTCTTCATCATAATTATTACCAGTGTCATTAATTTCCTGTCTCTATGCATCATTTCCCAAAGAATCTTGGATCTTTGAGAATAAGGACAGTGAATTTAACACTCTATTTGGCTAGCTCCCACAATCTCATATAGTCCTCTGCCCAGAAACCAATAAATTAAATTTCTGGTACAGAAAAGACCATAAGGGTTGGGGGACAGGGATACGCAACATCAGAAGAAGGGGGTGAACTCTATGGGGCTCTTCATCTAAAAACATAACCCCATTTCCTAGAGTTGGAAAATGTGTTCTTTTATCACTGGGTAGTTTTCTAGGACAAAAAAACAACAGTCAAGAAGGCATCACAGAAAATTAATGGTTTGAGATCAGAGAAATCTGGATTTAATTCCTGACTCTACCATTTGGCCATTCGCATGTCCCCGTGCATAAATCATGTAATCCCTCTAAGCCAGATGATCTCATATCTCAAATGGGGACGTCACCACCCATCTCCTACAGCTGTTAATGATTTAAACATAAGACTGAAATATTTATGGATTAAATGGTATGATGCCTTGGATTTTCTTTAATCCAGTAGGAATGGAGATGAAATAAAATTGGCCATGAGTTGATCATTGCTGAAGTGGTATGAGGATACAGAAGAGTTCATTAACTCTTTTTCCACTTTTGCATCTTTGTTTTCTATAATAAAATGTGAAAAAGAGGTCCAATGTACAAGATAAGACTATTAGATACTATTAAAGTGTTATAATTATTTGTGCAAATGTTGACATAGGGAACTTTTAATAGTGCATTTTAGGATCTTAATAACCCAAGGTTTTTATAAAAAGTTACCATTACATTTTAGAATACTCTGAATTAATATTAAACTTGGTCATGTTTTTGTATAAGTTCAAAAAACAGAAAGATTAAACACAAAAACCATTATAATATGCCTAGAACAATGGCTAACACAAGGCATAAACCACTTAATAACTTCCTCCCTTCCCAAGAAAGAGAGATGAGCCCATTCTCTGAGAAATGAGCCAGCATTTCAGAAAAGAGAAAGGTGGGTCCAACTCACCAGATATCTAGGCTTCCCTTCCCAAGGCCAGACAGAATCCTTGGCAGGCAGAGCTGGGGAAAGAAAGAAGCAGTCTTAAGAAGCCAGCCCTACCAGGCCCATCAAGAGGATCCCCAAGAGCCCTCTGAGCCTTGGCTGTGGTCACCTGAGCCTTCTCAGCGGACCCAGACCCCGAGCTCCTTGCACCTACTGCCTTATGCTTGAGTCAACTTCCCTATGCTCTGCACCACTTCCCTATTACGTCTTTACAGAAACACTAATCTTAATCAAATGTGGTAAGGTAAACTCTAAGCATTCATCATTTTTCTACCCTAAAAATTAGCAAAACTGTTGAGACAAGGCATCATTTCCCCCATGTGTTATGTGACTCCAGGTAGACATTTTTTTTTCCTTTAATTTATGAAAATGGACCAAGCACAGTGGCAGGCACCTATAATCCCAGAACTCTGGGAGGCCGAGGTAGGCAGACCACTTGAGGTCAGGAGTTTGAGACCAATCTAACCAACATGGCAAAGAAACCCCATCTCCATTAAAAATACAAAAATTAGCCAGGCATCGTAGTGCACACCTATAATCCCAGTTACTCAGGAAGCTGTGGCAGGAGAATCACTTGAACCCAGGGGACGAAGGTTGCATGAGCAGAGATCACACCACCGTACTCCAGCCTGGGCAACAGCAAAACTCCATCTCAAAAATAGTTTATGAAAGAGAAGTCTGTGATTTAATAAAAATGTATTTTTAAAAAATGTGTCAGGCCGGTTTCAGTGGCTCACACCTTTAATCCCAACACTTTGGGAGTCTGAGGTGGGAGGATCACTTGAATCCAGGGCTTCAAGACCAGCCTGGGCGACAATGAGACCCACACCTCTAATAATAAAAATAATCATTGTGGAATTTATTGATTGATTGAGACAGGGTCTCACTGTTGCCCAGGCTGGAATGCAGTGGCGCAATCTCTGCTCACTACAACCTCCACCTCCTGGGCTCAAGGGAGCCTCCCACCTCAACTTCCCTGGGATTACAGGCATGCACCACCACACCCGGCTACTTTTTGTATTTTTTGTAGAGACGGGGTTTCACCATGTTGGCCAGGCTGGTCTCAAACTCCTGACCTCAGGTGATCCACCCACCTCGGCCTCCCAAATGCTGGGATTACAGGCATGAGCCACCGCGCCCAGCCTTCCCTGCCATATCTTTGCTGAGGGGAAAGAAGAATGTTTTCCTGATCCTTGAATGTCACTGATTCTGAAAGTTCAGAAAAGGAACTGCGATGTGGTATTTCTAACCTGTGACCTGTGCCTTTGTAGAAGGGACAGAGTCTGGGGAAGGGAGTGCCTCTCAGGGGGAGGAGGGTCTTAGCAGCAGGCCGAAGCTTCCTCCTTGACACTCTTTATTCCAGTGTGAAAGACAGGAACATACTGATAAGGCATATGTGTTTACAAGATATATAGAAGCTGGCCAGGCTCTGCACGGTGCCTCATGCCTGTAATTCCAGCACTTCGGGAGGCCAAGGCAGGCGGTAAGTAGTTCGAGACCAGCCTAGCCAACATGGTGAAACCCCATCTCTACTAAAAACGCAAAAATTAGCCAGGTGTGGTGGCGCACGCCTGTAATCCCAGCTACTTAGGAGGCTGAGGCAGGAGGATCACTTGAACCCACGAGGAGGAGGTTGCAGTGGGCTGAGATCGTGCCACTGCACTCCAGCCTGGGCAATGAGAGTGAAAAACTCCGTCTCAAAGGGAAAAAAAAAGCAGCTTATAATTTGGCTCATCTATTTTTGAGCTCCCCAGAGAGTAATAGTGCAGTTACTATGGGGAATTAGGCTAAGGGGTAGCCTTGTCCTTGGGTTTGCAAGAAAAAAAAGCCCTAAATGTGATAATGACATCATCCCTGCTGAAATCATCACCCCTGGAAAAACACTCTAAACAGACCCCAACAACAACTCTGGCTTTTGTATTAAGCTGATGAGAATGTGTCAAGTGATTTAATAAAGACATATATACAATTTCTCCTCTTGCATGCCCTAGAAAACCATCATCCTGGCCCCATAATATGTGCCTACACTATGTATCTATCCAGAACTGCACATCTTTGTGTAAATGGAGCAGCATTTTAAAATTTTAAAAATACATAAAATTATAATCTTGTTTGATAACTGTCTTGGGTAATTTTCCAAGTTACTGTTTTCCTCACTAAAGTCAGGAGGAAAAAAAAAGCAATCTTACTATTTCAAGTTCTAAAGTTTTAGAAGTAGAAAAACTGAGTACCATGATTTGGCCACTCCCAGTGGCTACATCTGAGCAAAGCACAAGGCAAGGAGGCAAATCCTTAGAGTTTTCAGCAAAAAAGACCATCTAAGCCTCGCCCTTCCAGAGGGACAGATGGTTCTGATCCCACTGAGCAGGCGGGAAAAAACTGAGGGACACAGAATAACCTCATACAGCTGAACTAAGGGATCCTACCTCGAGTCCCGGCTCTGCCCTTACTCCTTAGGTGCCTCTCCCCAGCATAAGACCACTCACAGGCAAATCATTCAGGGAGGCAAAGAAGTCCTCCAAGAAGGGAACAGGTGTTGAATGACAGGCACACTCCAGGACCTCAGGAGCAGGTGCCTCCGCCCATGTTGGACACATCTGCAAAGCACTTAGGGAAGTCAAAGAACCTTTCTTTTTTTTTTTTTTTTTTGAGACGGAGTCTCGCTCTGCCGCCCAGGCTGGAGTGCAGTGGCCGGATCTCAGCTCACTGCAAGCTCCGCCTCCCGGGTTTACGCCATTCTCCTGCCTCAGCCTCCCGAGTAGCTGGAACTACAGGCGCCCGCCACCTCGCCCGGCTAGTTTTCTGTACTTTTTAGTAGAGACGGGGTTTCACCGTGTCGGCCAGGATGGTCTCGATCTCCTGACCTCGTGATCCGCCCGTCTCGGCCTCCCAAAGTGCTGGGATTACAGGCTTGAGCCACCGCGCCCGGCTGTCAAAGAACCTTTCTAGCTCTGTGACCACAAATCACCCTTTGCCACTCACAAGAGGGAAAAGTTATTCTCCTTCTAAAGTTCAACTTAGTGTTACTGTCTTTACTTTCTTTTTTTTTTTGAGACGGACTTCTGCTCTTGGTGCCCAGGCGTACAGTGGCACGATCTCAGCTCACTGCAACCTCCACCTCCACCTCCACCTCCACTTCCTGGGTTGAATTCTCCTGCCTCAGCCTTCTGAGTTGCTGGGATTACAAGCGCACACCACCAAGCCCGGTTAATTTTTGTATTTTTAGTAGAGACAGAGTTTCACCATGTTGGCCAGGCTGGTCTCGAACCCCTGACCTCAGATGATCCACCCACCTCAGCCTCCCAAAGTGCTGTGATTACAAACGTGAGTCACTGCAATCCGGCCCACCATCTTTACTTTCTTTAGTTTTGCTATCCAATTGAACTGGTCTTGGCACAGTAGGCAGAGACAAAGCCCACCACCCTCAAAGAATGGATGGAAAGAGGCACAAGGGCTCCCACACAGGACAAACAGCTACATGCTGGACGATGGCTTGGCAAACTACACACAGGCCAAATCCAGCCTGTCACCTGTTGTTATACCACCCAAGGGCTAAGAATAGTCTTTACTTAAGAAAAAAAAAAATTTGGCCGGGCACGGTGGCTCAAGCCTGTAATCCCAGCACTCTGGGAGGCCGAGACAGGTGGATCACGAGGTCAGGAGATCAAGACCATCCTGGCTAAGATGGTGAAACCCCGTCTCTACTAAAAAATAACAAAAAACTAGCCGGGCGATGTGGCGGACGCCTGTAGTCCCAGCTACTCGGGAGGCTGAGGCAGGAGAATGGCGTGAACCCGGGAGGCGGAGCTTGCAGTGAGCTGAGATCCGGCCACTGCACTCCAGCCTGGGCAACAAAGCAAGACTCCGTCTCAAAAAAAAAAAAAAAAGAAAAAAAAAAATTTTAACATAAAGATGATGTCTCACTATGTTGCCCAGGCTGGTCTCAAACTTCTGGGCTCAAGTGATCCTAGCCTCAACTTCCCAAAGTGCTGGGATTACAGGTGTAAGCCACCACGCTGGGCCAGTTTTTATATTTTTAAATGGCTGGAAAAAAAAATCAAAAAGAATATTTCATAATGAAAAGTATACATGAAATTCAATGTTCTTTTTTTTTTTTTTTTTTTTTAGACAGAGCCTCATTCTGCTACCCAAGCTGGAGTGCAGTGACACGATCTCGGCTCATTGAAACCTCTGCCTCCAAGGTTCAAGCAATTCTTGCGCCTCAGCCTCAGAGTAGCTGGGATTACAGGTGTATGGCACCACGCCCAGCTAATTGCTTTTTTTGTTAAGTAGAGATGGGGTGTTGCCATGTTGACCAGGCTGGTCTTGAACTCCTGGGCTCAAGGGATCCATCCGCCTCGGCATCCCAAAGTGCTGGGATTACAGGCGTGAGCCACTGCACTCAGCCAAAGTTCAAATTTCAATGTACATAGAGAAAGTTTTATTGGAACACAGCAATGCTCATTCGTTTACCTATAGTCTTTGCTTTCACACACCAGCAGACCACTAGCTGTGTGGCCTACAAAGCCTGAAATATTTACCACCTGGCCTTTAAAAGAAAACATTTGCGAGACCAGGTGCAGTGGCTCACGCCTGTAATCATAGCACTTTGGGAGACCGAGGCGGGAGGATCCCTTGAGCCCAGGAGTTGGGAGACCAGCCTTGGCAACATAGGGAGACACTGTTTATTTAAAAAAACCAAACACAGGCCGGGTGCGGTGGCACAAGCCTGTAATCCCAGCACTCTGGGAGGCCGAGACGGGCGGATCACGAGGTCAGGAGATCGAGACCATCCTGGCTAACACGGTGAAACCCCGTCTCTACTAAAAAATACAAAAAAACTAGCTGGGCGAGGTGGCGGGCGCCTGTAGTCCCAGCTACTCGGGAGGCTGAGGCAGGAGAATGGCGTGAACCCGGGAGGCGGAGCTTGCAGTGAGCTGAGATCCGGCCACTGCACTCCAGCCTGGGCGACAGAGCGAGACTCCACCTCAAAAAAAAAAAAACCAAACACAAAAAGTTTGCCCAGCCCTGTTCTAGACTGCTCCTGTTGGAAGTCATTTGGGGCTGGGCGCAGTAGCTCGCACCAGTAATCCCAACACTTTGGTAAAGCCGAGGCGGGTGGATTATCCGGGGTTAGGAGTTCAATATCAGCCTGGCCAACATGGTGAAACCCAGTTTCTACTAAAAATACAAAAAAACAGCTGGGCGTGGTGTCATGTGCCTGTAATTCCAGCCACTTGGGAGGTTGAGGCAGAAGAATCGCTGGAACCTGGGGGAGAAAGGTTGCAGTGAGTGGAGATCGCCCACTGCACTCCAGCCTGGGCTACAAAGCGAGATTCTGTCTACAAAAAAAAAAAAAAAAAGTGTTTTGGGCCGGGTTGGGGGGGCTAACACCTGTAATCCCAACACTGTGAGGCCAACGCGGATGGATTGCTTGAGGCCAGGAGTTCGAGACCAGCCTGGCAAACATGGCGAAATCCCCTCTCTACTAAAAATACAACAGCTGGGGTGGTGAGGCGCCCCCTGTAATTCCAGCTACTCCGGAAGCTGAGGCACGAGAATCACTTGAGCCTGGGAAGCGGAGGCTGCAGTGAGCCGAGATCCCGCCACTGCATTACGGACGGACTCAAAAAATATAAAAATACAATATACACCGGGCGCGGTGGCTCACGCCTGTAATCCCAGCACTTTGGGAGGGCTAGGCGGGCGGATCACGAGGCCAGGAGTTCAAAACCAGCCTGGCCAACATGGTGAAACCCTGTCTCTACTAAAAATACAAAAATTAGCCAGGCGTGGTGGAGGGCGCCTGTGATCCCAGCTACTCGGGAGGCTGAGGCAGAGAATTGCTTGAACCCAGGAGACGGAGGTTGCAGTGAACAGAGATCGCGCCACTGCACTCCAGCCTGGGCGACAGAACGAGACTCCGTCTCAAAATAAATGATATAATAATATAAAATGCTGTTCCTCAGTTGCACTCTGTACATCTCTTTTTTTTTTTTTTTTTTTTTTTTTGAGACGGAGTCTGGCTCCGTCGCCCAGGCTGGAGTGCAGTGGCGCGATCTCGGCTCACTGCAAGCGCCGCCTCCCGGGTTTACGCCATTCTCCTGCCTCAGCCTCCCGAGTAGCTGGGACTACAGGCGCCCGCTACCTCGCCCGGCTAGTTTTTCGTATTTTTTAGTAGAGACGGGGTTTCACCGTGTTAGCCAGGATGGTCTCGATCTCCTGACCTCGTGATCCGCCCGTCTCGGCCTCCCAAAGTGCTGGGATTACAGGCTTGAGCCACCGCGCCCGGCCGACTCAGCACATCTCAAATGCTCAACAACCATAAATGGCCAATGACTGCTGGAGTGCACAAGTGCAGGAGGCCCGGCGAAGAGTCGTGGAGTGAGCACCGTGGAGACTGTACGGGACACCTAGGGAGGAACCTGGCCCTCCAGGGGAGTAAGAGCCGCTGTAGGGGTAGTCAGCGCCTCACAAAGCTCGCACCCCGCGTGCAACTCTCGCGGATACGGCCGACGCCTGCGCGGCGCCTGCGGCTGGAGCACGAGGTGGGGGAGGCGGTCTCGCTGCCCGGACTCACCTTCAGTAGCCGAGCCCAGAAGCTGTTCCCGCGGGGCCCACATCTGCGCGCGCACGCACGGACCAAACGAAGTAGCAGCACCGTGTCTGAAACGGATTCGAACGCGCACCGCGGGCCACTGGCGGCGCCAGAAGAAAGCAGCACAACTAGAGGAAGTGCGTCACCGCGCGGCGCGCGGCCTGCCGGGAAGCGTAGTTCTCGGGGCGGAATGCGACTTGTGCAGGGCAAGAGAAAATGCTGAGGCGCACTTTGACCCTCTAGGTCCCTCTCGGGCGCAATATTTGGGGTTGTGTTTACCACAGGTACCCATAAGCAAAATATAGTGTTGTTTTCCATGGTTGTAAACATTATATAAATACACTTACAACGTAAGAACGCCTGCTACTAGCTCTTTTGCACACTTCTATAATGACACGTGTTGACCTGTTCATTGTGTGTTCACTGCTGTGTGGTGTCTAATGTAGAAATAGACCAGGACGGGCCGGGCGCGGTGGCTCAAGCCTGTAATCCCAGCACTTTGGGAGGCCAAGGCGGGCGGATCAAGAAGTCAGGAGATCGAGACCATCCTGGCTAATATGGTGAAACCCTGTCTATACTAAAAAAGATACAAAAAATTTAGCCGGGCGTGGTGGCGGGCGCCTGTAGTCCCAGCTACTTGGGAGGCTGAGGCAGGAGTATAGCGTGAACCCGGGAGGCGGAGCTCACAGTGAGCAGAGACCGTGTGCCACTGCACTCCAGCCTGGGCGACAGAGCAAGACTCCGTCTCAAAAAAAAAAAAAGAAAGAAAGAAATAGACCAGGACTCCAATTGGACAGACTTATGCGTATCCATGGAGACCTTCTCTAGGACAGTGGTTCCCAAACGTTTTGTTGTTGAAATCCTTTTAGACTCTTAAAAATTACTGAATACCCCAAAGAGCTTTTGAAACAGCCTTTGCAACATTATAACTAAGGAAATTCGGATGTTATAGGAGTTATTAAGAAATTATTTTAGGCAGATAGAGAAGAAAAGGGGGCCTTGGGAAGTTTTTGTTTCTTTTTTTTTCTTTTTTTTTTTTTTCTTTTTTTTGAGACGGAGTCTCGCTATGTCTCCCAGACTGGAGTGCAGTGGCACGATCTCGGCTCACTGCAAGCTCCACCTCCCAGGTTCACGCCATTCTCCTGCCTCAGCCTCCCGAGTAGCTGGGACTACAGGCGCCCGCCACCACGCCCGGCTAATTTTTTGTATTTTTAGTAGAGACGGAGTATCACCGTGTTAGCCAGGATGGTCTCGATTTCCTGACCTCGTGATCCACCCGCCTCGGCCTCCCAAAGTGCTGGGATTACAGGCGTGAGCCACCGCGCCCGGCTTTTGTTTCTTTTAAAGCAGCTCCAGAAAGGTTTCTTGTCTAGCAGGAAAACCTGAGATCCTAGAGCCGGATGGCAAGCTTTGCTATGCAAACTCAGGCCGTTAGAAACTGGGTGCACCCAAACCTGGCGATTCCCGCCCTCCTCTTCTTTGCCCTGACAGATGCCTGGCAACATGGCCACCCCCCACATATTCCCACGTGAGTAGAACTTCATGGCGCTCTACATTTGCATATTAAAAAGCTAGGGTGGGCCGGGCGCGGTGGCTCACGCCTGTAATCCCAGCACTTTGGGAGGCCGAGGCGGGCGGATCACAAGGTCAGGAGATCGAGACCACAGTGAAACCCCGTCTCTACTAAAAATACAAAAAATTAGCCGGGCGCGGTGGCGGGCGCCTGTACTCCCAGCTACTCGGGAGGCTGAGGCAGGAGAATGGCGTGAACCCGGGAGGCGGAGCTTGCAGTGAGCCGAGATCGCGCCACTGCACTCCAGCCTGGGCGACAGGGCGAGACTCCGTCTCAAAAAAAAAAAAAAAAAAAAAAAAAAGCTAGGGTGGGAGGGCCAGGTTTTTGGCTGCCACGTAAATGACACATCTGATCAAACTAATCCCCTGAGCCCTATGGAAACCAGACACCACCTCCTCCAGCATCCCAAGATAAGCAGCCACTTTTCCGCACACGGTGCTTTTCTCTTTGTTGGAATCTCCGCTCCCTCTGTCTCTACAGAGGAGCTGTTTTCCTCTTCCTTCCTTCTTTCTTGCCTATTAAACTTTTCCCTCCTTGAAACCACTCCACGTGTGTCTGTGTTGTTAATCCTATCAGAGACCAAGGACCCTGGTGTTCCTCCAGTCATCAGAGCCTTATCAATGACAGTAGAAGATATCAGACCTAACCCACCTCATCTTCCTTTCAACCTCTAACCTGTCTTTGTCCACTCCTGGGCATAGGCCGAACTAGCCTTGGAAAGAAATTCAGTATAGTTTAAATAATAGCCCTTCCCAAGGGCTAAACTGTTCTTGTAAAATGAATGAAAGGCCACCAGCCACCAAATTAGGATGAGAGGGGCTGGAATTCTAAATATTACCAGCTATTATTCCAGAGGCCCTAAGAAGCACAACTTCCCCAATTTTTATTTTCAGGGGAAGGGAGACGGAGTCTCACTCTCGCCCAGGCTAGAGTGCAGTGGCGGGATCTCGGCTCACTGCAACCTCCCTCTCCTGGGTTCAGGCTAAGGGAGAAGACCACCCCTCATATTGTCTTATGCCCAATTTCTGCCTCCAAAGAAAGAAGAAGTAAAAATTAAAAAGCAGAAATGAAATCCACAGGCAGACAGCCGGGTGCCACACCCTGGGCCTGGTAGTTAAAGATCGACCCCTGACCTAATTGGTTCTGTTATCTATAGATTACAGACATTGTATAGAAATGCACTGTGAAAATTCCTATCTTGTTTTGTTCCAATCTAATTACTGGTGCATGTAGCCCCCAGTCACATACCCCCTGCTTGCTCAATCAATCACGACCCTCTCACATGCACCCCCTTAGAGTTGTGAGCCCTTAAAATGGACAGGAATTGCTCACTCAGGGAGCTCGGCTCTTGAGACAGAAGTCTTGCTGATGCCCCCGGCCGAATAAACCCCTTCCTTCTTTAACTTGGTGTCTGAGGAGTTTTCTCTGCTGCTCATCCTGCTACAAAGTGATTCTCCTGCCTCAGCCTCCTGAGGAGCTGGGATTACAGGCACGCACCACCATACCCAGCTAATATTTTTGGATTTGTTTTTTGTTTGTTTTTTTGCTTTTTTGAGACGGCATTTCACTCTTATTGCCCAGGCTGGAGTGCAATGGCACTATCTCAGCTCACTGCAACCTCCTCCTCCTGAGTTCAAGCAATTCTTCTGCCTCAGCCTCCCAAGTAGCTGGGATTACAGGCATGCACCACCACGCCCGGCTAATTTTGTATTTTTAGGAGGGACGGGGTTTCTCCATGTTGGTCGGGCTGGTCTTGAACTCCTGACCTCAGGTGATCCTCCCACCTTGGCCTCCCAAAGTAGTAGGATTCCAGGTGTGAGCCACCACCACGCCCAGCCCCCAATTACTCTTGAAGATAACATCACTATTGTGAACCTAAGATTGGCCTTTTGAGATGTCTTTTCAGATTTTTGCATTTCTGACAACTGAATGACCCCATCTGGACCTCCCAACCAGTTCTGCGGCCACCACCTAGGAACTGACTTATCGTAAGAGAACAGCTTCAACTCCTTATGATTTCATCCACAAGCCAACCAATCAGCACCCCCTATTCACTGCCCGCCCCCAACTTCCCACCAAATTATCCTTAAAAATTTTGATCTCTGAGTTTTGGGGGAGACTGATTTGAGTAATAATAAAACTCTGGTCTTCCGCACAGCCGGCTCTGCTTGAATTACTCTTTCTCTATTGCAATTTCCCTGTCTTTGATAAATTGGCTCTGTCTAGGCAGCAGGGAAGGTGGACCCATTGGGTGGTTATACTTTTGTTTGTGTGAGCTAAATTCATCACTATTTACCAAACTAGATATTTCAATGCAGAAATTTCATATATGTATATATTCATTTTAAAAACTAATAAACCCATTACTTGTTAACATAAATATTTTTATGAAAATGTTTTCCTTTAAAAAATTTAGTAACAAAAGCATTATTTTACATTTTTGCAAAATTCTTTAATACTCAATAGAAGAAGCTGGCAGGGTGCAGTGGCTCACGCCTGTAATCTCAGCACTTTGGGAGGCTGAGGCAGGTGGATCATCTGAGGTCAGGAGTTTGAGACCAGCCTGGCCAACATGGTGAAACCTCATCTCTACTAAAAGCACAGAAAAATTAGCTGGGCATGGTGGTGTGTGCCTGTAATCCCAGCCACTCAGAAGGCTGAGGCAGGAGAATCGCTTGAACCTGGGAGGCGGAGGTTGCAGTGAGCAAGATTGTGTCATTGCATTTCAGCCCGGGCAACAGGAGCTAAAACTCCATCAAAATAAATAAATAAATACATAAGCTGAATTTTCCATCTGCTTCTGCATCCAATCTGTTGTAATAGCTGTTAAGCTGTTGTCATAGCAGGAGGACGAAGCAAACTCCTGACAGATTTGATGGGTTAAGTAACAGTGAACCTTTCTTCAATTTTAACATTTTATTACTCATATAGACAGCAAAAGGAAAAGTGCCAAAGGCGTGAACTCCTTGCGGCCTTTATACTAAGTGACACCAAAACAAAAGGGACCAGATGAGTGCGTCACAAATGATAGGACAGTCTGTTGCTGAGGAGCCAATTCTAGACTGCAATTGAGCAACTTTATAGCCTACAACTGTACCCTGGGGAACCAGAGCAGAAAGCCACATACCTAATCAAAACCCTCATACGGAGGCTGGGCACGCTGGCTCACGCCTGTAATCCCAGCACTTTGGGAGGCCAAGGCGGGTGGAGCACCTGAGGTCAGGAGTTCGAGACCAGCCTGGCCAACATGGTGAAACTTTGTCTCTGCAAAAATATAAAAATTAGCCGGGCGTGGTGGCGGGTGCCTGTAATCCCAGCTATTCGAGAGGGGCTGAGGCAGGAGAATCGCTTGAACCCAGGAGAAGGAGGTTGCAGTGAGCCAAGATTGAGCCACTGCACTCCAACCTGGGTGACAAGAGCAAACTTATGTCTCAAAAAAAAAAAAAATCTTTATTGGTCATCAAATATTAATCCTGACCCAGCAAGAGCTTGATGACTGCACATACCCTCACCTCAAAAGGCCAGCAAGAAGTCAGGCAATGCAACTTTTTATCACCACTATGGAGAGTTTTGCATTTTGTTTTGTTTTGTTTTTTTGAGACAGAGTCTCACTCTGTCACCCAGGCTGGAGTGCAGTGGTGCGATCTTGGCTCACTGCAACCTCTGTCTCCTGGATTCAAGCGATTCTCCTGCCTTCGCCTCCCGAGTAACTGGGACTACAGGCACCCACCACTGCACCCAGCTGATTTTTGTATTTTTAGTAGAGATGGGGTTTTGCCATGTTGGTCAGGCTGGTCTCAAACTCCTGACTTCAGGTGTTCCACCCACGTTGGCCTCCCAAAGGGCTGGGATTACAGGTGTTAGCCACAGCTCCCGACCTCCAGGGTACTTTTTACTGTAAAGGTAGCACCATTGTTGATTAGATGTGTTCAGGGAATCTAAATATATAACATAGTCCATCTAAGAGTCCTTGAATAGTCTGGCCCATGACTACTGTGCAGACAGGGATAGCACCCCTGGTTATGCACCCTGGAGTTCCCTTTGTCACCCAACTGTGTAGCTGGCAGTCAGGCACACTTGCCAGACTTCCTTGGCCTCCCGTGCTGGAATCACTAGGTCTAATTTGGGGGTGCAGTCCTGAGTTGCAGATGGATTACCATGCCTTGTGTGCTGGTATGTCCACGTGGCCATGGTCCTTACTTGGCCAGCACAGGTCTGATTAACTTGTAGATTCCATTGATGTTCATCTTTGAATGGTCGTTTTTCATGGGCAGCCACAGGAGTCATGAACGGGGCTGTGGGTCCAGTGCAGTCTGCTGCCATAATGTTCATCCCTACAAAGACTTCAGTCTTTGAGACTAAATCATCAAGTTGCCCCACTGCCAGGCACCAGACCACATTGTCAGTCCATCGGCTACTGCCCACTAGTCAGTGAAAATGTTAACAAGATGAAATGTAGGAGATATTTTCCAGAGCAAACACCACAACCCAGAGCTCTGCTTTCTCTCTCACTCTTTCTCCCCTTTTCCATTGCAGTTGAAAACAGATTTCCAGCCAGGCGCGGGATCTCACACTTGTAATCCCAGTACTTTGGGAGGTCGAGGCGGGTGGATCACTTGACATCAGGAGTTCAAGACCAGCCTGACCAACATGGTGAAATCCCGTCTCTACTAAAAATACAAAATTAGCCAGGTGTGGTGGTTCATGCCTGTAATCCCAGCTACTCGGGAGGCTGAGGCAGGGGAATTGCTTGAACTCGGGAGGCAGAGGTTGCTGTGAGCCGAGATCATGCCATTGCACTCCAGCCTAGGCAAGAAGAGCGAAACATCGTCTCAAAAAAAAAAAAAAAAAAACCAGATTTCCTTGAGGCTGAACAGCTGCAATGGCCCAATGCACCCCATCAGCCTTTAACAGAGCGGATGTGTCCCTGAATCAGGCCCAGGCATTTTCAGAAACAGTGGTATACCAAAGCCCCCGAGAAGCTCTGGCACAGACCCCCACATTTGAGACAGCCATATCTAGAAGGTGACTAGCCACTTTTTCCTGCACGTGTTAAACTCTTAAGGGAGGATACCACCCCTCGTATTGTCTTATGCCCAATTTCTGCCTCCAAAGAAAAAAGAAGTAAAAACTAAAAGGCAGAAATGAAATCCAAAGGCACACAGCCTGGCACCACGCCCTGGGCCTGATAGTTAAAAATCAACCCCTGACCTAACTGCTTGTGTTATCTATAGATTTAGACATTGTATGGAAAAGCATCATGAAAATCCCTGTCCTGTTCTGTTACATTCTGATTACTGGTGCATGCAGCACCCCCCCATCCACGCCCCCCCCACCTCCCCCATCACCCCGTCATGTACCCGCTGCTGCTCAATCGATCACGACCCTCTCATGTGGACCCCCTTAGAGTTGTGAGCCCTTAAAAGGCACAGGAATTGCTCACTCTGGGAGCTTGGTTTTTTAAGACATAAGTCTGCCAACGCTCTGGCCGAATAAAGCCCTTTCCTTCCTCAACTCAGTGTGAGGTTTTGTCTGACGCTCTTCCTGCCACACTCTTAGTTTATTTCCTTTCTGGGAAAAATCCGTTTTGTTGGTGTTTTCATTTTTGACCCTCTCATGGATGTCAAGGCATAATAACACCTGCTGCTGCTTTGTTAATTTCTCAGTGTCCACTAACAGCCAATAACCAGCCAATAATTTCCTCTCAAAAAGGATATACCTGGTAGTGGCATCAGACAAATGCTTTCTCCAGGTCCACAAGGGGACCATTGCTTAGCGGCTACATCTTTTTGCCACAGGGTGCAGTCTGCATACTTACCAGTCACCTCACCCACACTCTTAATGTTAAGGCTCTTTGGGACTAATTGGCTGAGTGGGAGGGCAGTCCACACAGGGTGTCGGGTTTCCTTTAGCACTTCTGCCTCCCCCAGCTCTTTCGTGGGTAGAGTGTCCCCCCACCCTCCCAGCCTTGTATTCTATGCTGCTTTACTGCCATCATGTGGCCTGGTGGGCTCCCAGTTGTGTACTTGTCCCACTGCCACTGTCCTAACTATGGCCTTTCCCCATTGGGAGCATCCCTTAAAGTCGGGATAAATATCATTCATACTGAAAGCATCTATTTTCACAATACATTCGGCAGGATCAGTTACTTGGGTCTGTGAAATGTCCATCAAATAAAACATAACACACTAATTTCAAGGGCCACAGTGGGGCCAGAGTCAGCTGAATGGACTGAAACACTTTAAAACCTGAATAAAGAAAAAACCTGGTAAGAAAAGTATAGCCGTTAGCCTGGAGGGGGTGGGGGTCAAAGATCTCTGCAGATGCAGGTGGGGCCAGAGTCCTGTGTAGTGTGGCCTGTTTTTCACTAGAAGATAAATGGGCCTGCTTTCAACAGGAGTTACAAGTTTGGCACGCAGCAGCAGTGTTAGTACTGGGAACATAGAGTTCTTACTTTGTAAGAGAGCAATTGTTCTTGTCTGACTGCTGGAGAGATTAGCTTTGTGAATCCACCCATGTTGTTTCAAGAAACTTTAATTGGCAAGCAGTCCTCTGAGTTTTGTTGGGGTTTACCAGTCATGCATGCTGACTGCTGTTAACACAGAAAGTAGACATTTCTGGCTTGCCAATTAACAGAACATCATTTATACAGTGAAAGCATTGGACACCAAAGCAATTTTCTCTAACATTTTATGAGCATTTAAGGTTCAAAGATGTAATACACTGTTAATACCAATTATACATTCTCACACACAATGAATCCACCCAAACCACATAGTTACCTTGACTTTTTTTCTCTGCACTGCAAGTTTTGTCCAAACTCTATCAAGTGCTTTTTTTTTTTTTTTTTTTGCAAAAACACAGTTTTACATAGGCACTCCAGCTGCCAGGAGACCACCTATCTCCTCAGCTGGGAGTTTAGGGAATGCAGGGCAATGCAGAGGAGGCAGGCCCCCAGGGAGGTTTTTATTCCTTAAAGCAGCTGAGACCTGGAGTGAAAACAATAGAGAGATCAGGGAATATGCATGCACCAGTAGGCATAGTTTTGCACTTACTATTGGTTTTAAGTGTTTGTGATGGTCAAGTGGTTTTATTTTTATTTTATTTATTTATTTATTTTTGAGACGGTATCTCGTTCTGTCACCCAGCCTGGAGTGGAATGGCACGATCTCTGCTCACTGCAACCTCCACCTCCCGGGTTCAAACGATTCTCCTGCCTCAGTCTTTCGAGTAGCTGGGACTAAAGGCACGTGACACCATGCCCAGCTAATTTTTGTATTTTTAGCAGAGATGGGGTTCCACCATGTGGGCCAGGCTGGTCTCGAACTCCTGACCTCAAATGATCCGCCCCCCTTGGCCTCCCAAAGTGCTAGGATTACAGGCATAAGCCATCGTGCCCGGCCATTTTTGTCTAATTAATTAATTAATTAATTTTTTTTTTTGAGACAGAGTCTTGCTCTGTCTCCCAGGCTGGAGGGCAGTGGCACAATCTCAGCTCACTGCAACCTCTGCCTCCCAGGTTCAAGCAATTCTTCTGCCTCAGCCTCCCGAATAGCTGGGATTACAGGCATGTACCACCATGCCAGGCTTATTTTTGTATTTTTAGTAGAGACGGGGTTTCGCCATGTTGGCAAGGCTGGTTTCGAACTCCTGATCTCAGGTAATCCACCCACCTCGGCCTCCTAAAGTACTGGGATTATAAGCATGAGCCACCATGCCCGGCTGGTTAAGTGGTTTTAGAGTATACAACTAAACCCTAAAGGGCTGAGGCAGAAAGCCACATATCTCACCAGAACCCTCCCAGGAGATACAGGGAGGCAAGTTGGAAGTGGCCTAGGGGAGCACCTCCTCACAAGCTTCTAGGCTCTCATGTCCCAGGAAGGACCACAGGAAATTCTGCCAAGATTCAGATTAACTGTGGTTCAAGCTGGACATGGTGGTTTACGCCTATAACCCCAGCTCTTTGAGAGGCTGAGGTGGGTGGATCACCTGAGGTCAGGGTTCAAGACCAGCCTGGCTTACATAGTGAAACCCCATCTGTACTAAAGAAAAATCAGCTGGGCGTGGTGGCAGGTGCCTGTAATCCCAGCTACTTGGGAGGCTGAGGCAGGAGAATCACTTGAACCTAGGAGGCGGAGGTTGCAGTGAGCTGAGACCACGCCACAGCACTCCAACCTGGGCAACAGAGCAAAACTCCATCTCAAAAAGAAAAAACAAACAAACAAAAACTGTAGTTCAAAACTTGCCTGCATGGCCTATGTGGACATGTGCAAGGTCACCAGGATGTTGTGTTGAAGCTGTTCCCCAAAGATATCAGATACCACATAGTCTCCAAAACTCCACTTATAAGCTATTTAGAGAGAAAAAAATATACCTTACCTCACAGACCCACTGAAAGTCTCACTTTGCCCCCCAGGGATTCCCCAGACAACACCTGGAGAAAAGCTGCTCTATGCTGTAGACCAAGGGGCAGAATGGCTTGTTCATAGGTGTACATATATTCGTATTTATTAGGTACTTCCAAATGGCTCCCCAGGATGGCTCCACCCTCCACAACTTTATCAATGCTCAGGATTGTCAAGGCTTTTTAATGTGTCTTAATTTTTTTTTTTTTTTTTTTTTTTTTTGAGACGGAGTCTCGCTCTGTCACCCAGGCTGGAATGCAGTGGCCGGATCTCAGCTCACTGCAAGCTCCGCCTCCGGGTTTACGCCATTCTCCTGCCTCAGCCTCCCGAGAGCTGGGACTACAGGCGCCCGCCACCTCGCCCGGCTAGTTTTTTTTTTTGTATTTTTAGTAGAGACGGGGTTTCACCGTATTAGCCAGGATGGTCTCGATCTCCTGACCTCGTGATCCGCCCGTCTCGGCCTCCCAAGTGCTGGGATTACAGGCTTGAGCCACCGCGCCCGGCCTTTATGTGTCTTAATTTTTAAAAAAAATTTTTTAGAGATGGGAGTCTCACTATGTTACCCAGGCTGTTCTAAAACTCCTGAGCTCAAGTGATCCTCCTGCCTCAGCCTCCCAAGTAGCTGGGACTACAAATACATATCACCATGCTTGACATGTGTCTTGATTTTATAATCAGAAAATAAAACAGTATTTAAAAAATATGTCAGGGTTGGGAAATAATTATTTCAATAAAAAGTGCTGGGTCAATTAGATATCCATATGAAAAAAGAAAAAAAGAAACTCGATCCCTACCTCTCATCATCAACAGAGGTGATCTCGGGCCGGGCGCGGTGGCTCAAGCCTGTAATCCCAGCACTTTGGGAGGCCGAGACGGGTGGATCACGAGGTCAGGAGATCGAGACCATCCTGGCTAACACAGTGAAACCCCGTCTCTACTAAAAATACAAAAAATTAGCCGGGCGTGGTGGCGGCGCCTGTAGTCCCAGCTACTCGGGAGGCTGAGGCAGGAGAATGGCGTAAACCCGGGAGGCGGAGCTTGCAGTGAGCCGAGATCGCGCCACTGCACTCCAGCCTGGGCGACAGAGCGAGACTCCGCCTCAAAAAAAAAAAAACA
>NC_037669.1:91995616-92041476 GCF_003255815.1 Theropithecus gelada
GGGGTTTCACCATGTTAGCCAGGATGGTCTCGATCTCCTGACCTCGTGATCCGCCCGTCTCGGCCTCCCAAAGTGCTGGGATTACAGGCTTGAGCCACCGCGCCCGGCCAACAGAGGTGATCTCATCCACATAATATGAAGAGAGAGAAGCCAGGCAAAAAGAATATGTATCATATCATTCCACTTATTTAAAGCTCAAAATCAAGGCCCGGCACGGTAGTGCAGGCCTGTAATCACAGCACTTTGGGAGGCCAGTGGTTCACCTGAGGTCAGAAGTTCAAGACCAGCCTGACCAACATGGAGAAACCCCGTCTCTACTAAAAATACAAAATTAGGCCGGGAAAGGGTGGCTCACACCTATAATCCCAGCACTTTGGGAGTTCAAGGTAGGTAGATCATGAGGTCGGGAGATCAAGACCATCCTGGCTAATACGAAGAAACCCTGTCTCTACTAAAAATGCAAAAAATTAGCCAGGTGTGATGGCACGCACCTGTAGTCCCAGCTACTCAGGAGACTGAGGCAGAAGAATCGCTTGAACCCGGGAGGCTGAGGTTGCAGTAAGCCCAGACCATACCACTGTACTCCAGCCTGGGCAACAGAGCGAGACTTTGTCTCAAAAAAAAAAAAAAAAAAAATTAGCCAGTGTAGTGGCACATGCCTGTAATCCTAGCTACTCAGGAGGCTAAGGCAGGAGAATCACTTGAACCCAGGAGGCAGAGGTTGCGGTGGGCCAAGATCGTGCCAGTGCACTCCAGCATGGGCAACAAGAGTGAAACTCCATCTTAAAAAAATAAATAAATAAAAATAAAAAATAAAATAAATAAAGTTCAAAATCAGGCAAAATGTCTGCATGCTAAAAATCAAGATACTGGGCCAAGCATGGTAGCTCATGCCTGTAATCCCAGCACTTTGGAAGGCCAAGGTGGGCAGATCATGAGGTCAGGAATTCAAGGCCAGCCTGGCCAATATGGTGAAACTTGGTCTCTACTAAAAATACAAAAATTAGCTGGGCATGGTGGCAGGCGCCTGTAGTCCCAGCTACTCAGGAGGCTGAGGCAGAAGAATTGTCTGAACCTGAGAGGCAGAGGTTGCAGTGAGCCGAGATCATTCCACTGCACTCCAGCCTGGGTGACAGAGCAAAGACTCTGTTTCAAAAGAAAAAAAAAAATCAGGATATTGGGCCGGTGGAGTGGCTCATGCCTGTAATCCCAGCACTTTGGGAGGTGGAGGCGGGAGGATCACTTGAGGTCAGGAATTTGAGACCAGCGCGGCCAACATGGCAAAACCCTGCCTTTACTAAAAACACAAAAATCAGTCAGGCACGGTGGTGCGCGCCTGTAATCCCAGCTACTCGGGAGGCTGAGGCAGGAGAACTGCTTGAACCCGGGAGGCGGAGGTTGCAGTGAGCTGAGATTGCGCCACTGCACTCCAGCCTAGGTGACAGTGTGAGAATCTCCCCCCAAAAAAAAAAAGGGCCGGGCGCGGTGGCTCACGCCTGTAATCCCAGCACTTTGGGAGGCTGAGGCGGGCAGATCACGAGGTCAGGAGATCAAGACCATCCTGGCTAACACAGTGAAACCCCGTCTCTACTAAAAATACAAAAACGTTAGCCAGGCGTGGCGGCGGGCGCCTGTAGCCCCAGCTACTCCGGAGGCTGAGGCAGGAGAATGGCGTGAACCCGGGAGGCGGAGCTTGCAGTGAGCCGAGATCGCGCCACGGCACTCCAGCCTGGGCAACACAGCGAGACTCCGTCTCAAAAAAAAAAAAAAAAAAAAAAAAAAAAAATCAGGATATTGGTAATTTCTGGGAGGACAGAATGGGTAATAATTGTGAGTGGCGTGAGTTGGACCTCTGGGGTACTTGTAATTTATGTATTTTGATCCCAGCGCTGATTCCACACAGGGGTGTTCAGTTTGTGAAAATGCATCCATCTGTACCTTTATGAGATGTACACTTTTTCCGTTTGAATGTTATACTACACAAAAGGGGGTGGGAAGGCAGAAAATTATAAGCCCCCTCAAAAAATCAAATGTGTTGGTTTATGTTAAAGCATCATATATACTCAAAAAATAAAGCTATAGTCTCATATATAGAGAGAGAGGAAAAGAAATATGTGTGTGTGTTTTGAAGTATTCTTACAGACAGACTATATTTTACTAACTAGATCTTTATTTATCCAATAAATAATTACTGAGAAAAGCATGGTGCCAAAAAGCTAGCTTCACAAAGCCTGTAGTCTTATTTTTCCTTTCTTTCTTTTTTTTTTTTTTTTGAGGTGGAGTCTCGCTCTGCCACCCAGGCTGGAGTGCAGTGGTGCCATCTCGAGTCACTGCAACCTTCGCCTCCCGGATTCAAGCGATTCTCCTGCCTCAGCCTCCGGAGTAGCTGAGATTACAGGCATCTGCCACCAGGCCTGGCTAATTTTTGTATTTTAGTAGAGACGGGGTTTCACCATGTTGGTCAAGCTGGCCTCGAGCTCCTGACCTCAGATGATCCGCCCACCTTGGCCTCCCAAAGTGCTGGGATTACAAGTGTGAGCCATTGTGCCTGGCCTTTTAATCTTATTTTTCTTAAAGATGATAAATGAATGATTAACAGCTTTTTTCTGTTCATTCATTAAAACATCTGAGTGCCAATAATATGCCAAACACTGTGCTAGGTAAAGGCATGGAAAACTGAATTTCACTGCATCAATTTCTAAGACAAGAAACTACCCAGCCATGGAATGCACTGACTCACAATAGCAGGCAGTGAGTTTCCTGCCACTGGGGGTGTTTCAGCAGAGAGGGAGAAGACCAGCTCTTTGGCACAACAAAGAATCCATCCTTGCGTTGAGATGATGCAAAAAGACAAAGAATCGCTAGATTTCTATTATGTGCCCAGCACTTCACACATGCCATCTATCATCTATCCCCATAGTCATCCTGGAGGGATGAACTGTTATGTTTCCCATTGTACAGGTGAAAATATTGAGACTGAAAGGTTAGATGATGTTCCCAAGGTCAGAGAGCTAGGGTGTGCATGTGGGTATTCGCTTTAGGTGGGTTTTTTGTTTGTTTGTTTGTTTGTTTGTTTGTTTTGTTTTGTTTTTTGAGATGGAGTTTTGCTCTTGTTGCCCAGGCTAGAGTGCAATGGCATGATCTCAGCTCACCACAACCTCTGCCTCCCGGGTTCAAGTGATTCTCCTGCCTTAGCCTTCCGAGTAGCTGGAATTACAGGCATGCACCACCACGCCCAGCTAATTTTGTATTTTTAGTAGAGACGGGGTTTCTCCATGTTGGTCAGGCTGGTCTTGAAATTTCGACCTCAGGTGATCTGCCCACCTTGGCCTCCCAAAGTGCTGGGATTACAAGGCATGAGCCACCGCCCCTGGCTGGTCTTTGGTTTTTTTTTTTTTTTTTTTTTTGGAGATGGAGTCTCGCTCTGTTGCCCAGGCTGGAGTGCAGTGGCCAGATCTCAGCTCACTGCAAGCTCCACCTGCCGGGTTCACGCCATTCTCCTGCCTCAGCCTCCCGAGTAGCTGGGACTACAGACGCCCGCCACCTCGCCCGGCTAGTTTTTTTTGTATTTTTTAGTAGAGACGGGGTTTCACCGTGTTAGCCAGGATGGTCTCGATCTCCTGACCTCGTGATCCGCCCATCTCGGCCTCCCTAAGTGCTGGGATTACAGGCTTGAGCCACCGCGCCCGGCCTGGTCTTTGGTTTTTATGAGCCCACTCACCTTTGTTTGTTTAGATAGGGTTTCACCCTGTCACCCAGGCTGGAGTGCAGTGGTGCAATCTCAGCTCACTGCAACCTCTGCCTTCCAAGTTCAAGAAATCCTCCCGCCTCAGCCTCCCGAGTAGCTGGGACTACAGGCATGCATCACCACGCCTAGCTAATGTTTGTATTTTTAGTAGAGACAGGCTTTGCCATGTTGCCCAGGCCGGTCTCAAACTCTTGAGCTCAAGTAATCCACCCGCCTGGCTTCCCAAAGTCCTGGGATTACAGGTATGAGACATCACGCCCGACCATATTCTTGTTTCCAACAATCCCTAAACACAAGCCCACAAGTTAAATCTGCTACCTACCTGACGAAACTGTGATGTGTCCCAATGCCAGAGGAAATGCCCGGAGTTATGGGCTTTCCTGAGTTAAGTCTTTTAGGAAGCAGTGGAATTTTATGGGAATTGTACCTGCAGGCAGACCGCACCCAGTTGGCCAGCCACCCATGGGACTGGACCATGCTTCTCTGCATGTTAACAACATGCTTGGCCCCTCTCCCGAATGTCACCTCCCCATGAGCAGGAACAGCTCCACAGCATTCCCCCACCACCACACACAGAGTAGAACTCCTTAATTCCCCACTGGGGGTTCCACTGAGAATGGGGATGCTGTCTTGGACCTCTTGGCCCTGCTGCCTTACCCTGTGTCCTCCTGGATGGAACACTGCCCTTGCCACCTCTGTGTCACATTCACACACACTCACACTCACACGCGGCCTCCCTGAGTTAAGGGCTCGGTAGTGGTGAGAGAGAGGAGGCAAGACAAGTGAGACTGCAGCCTGAAGAAATTGCTCTCATAGTTTATTTCTCAGAGCCCGGAAGCCTGAGCTAGAGTAGGGCACACACTAGGACGCTGTCCTGGGTACAAGATTCCCCAAAAAATCCTTGATTTTCTGGCCAACTTTTTTAAGCCCTCCGCCAATCTTCTTTTTAACTTTCCGGAAGAAATTGCCCAGCCGGGCAAATCTCCTATTATCCTGGTGTTGTATACAGGAAGAAACAGGTTCCTTGTCAGGCGTGTACCCAGGGTCAATCCAAGACACCTCCCCACCTAGATGCCCCTCTTCATGGGCCCCCGCAGGAACTTTGGGGCCCCAGTTCAACCTCTGACTGTGATCTTTGAAGCATGTGATTGAATCCCTACACCAAGTAAAAAGATGAGAAAACTGAGTCCCGGAGATCGTGAGGGGCTCTGCAGGGTCACACAGCTCAGCCCAGAAACACTGAGATGGGAACACAGGGCTGAGAGCTGAGTACTCTAAGACAGTGGCTCTCAAACTTTACAGGAGCCGGAATCTCCTGGAAAGCTTATCAAAATATGAATTTCTGGGCCCTACCCAGCGTCTGTCTGAGTAGATCTGAGTGGGGCCTGAGAATTTGCATGTCTAACGAGTCCCCAGGAAGGGCTACACTTGGAGAGCTACACCTTAGGATTCCAGAGCCGGCCCCAGAGATGGAGCTCAGGTTGGGGGAAGAGCCCTGGGTAGGAGGGGCTTTCTCTGCCCTGGGTTGGGGAGGGAGGTAGTTGACCCATAGGATGGTCCACACTCTATGCTCCCATCAGCCCCTGCATCCCAGAACAGCCCACTCACCTTATCACAACTGATGTCAAAGGAGTCCCTGGCCTGGTTTAGGATCACTGTCCCCACACACCGCTTCACCAGCTGGAAAGGAGAAGCTCAAGGTGAAACTTGAAACCATTTGCCACAACCTCCCAGCCCCATCCCAGTGGGAAATATTCCCCAGGTGCCCCTTGTTCACCTCCTTGGGAGGCACCCACCAACATCCCCAGCCCCAAGCCTCACCCCATCCTCCTTGAAGTCACAATCCTCTGGTGACTTCTGTGTTGTCCTGGGGCACACTGTCTCCTTCACTGTGAAGCTCACAGGCTTTGGGGTGTCTGGGTCCCCATCCTAGTCAGAGGAGGAAATGGGGAGGCCCATTCTTGTATTTTCTGATTTGTGTCCATGACCTTCCCACCAAGAGGACAGGCTTTCAACAGTACCCGATGTGCGATGGGCCCTGGGCACTGGGCTTGGCACTGGGGTACTGAGGGGAGGAAGACTGAGCCATTCCTACCCTCCTAGGTGAACAGTGAGTAGGAGCAGACCTCAGACGAGCTCTAACAAGGAGCCCCTCCCACTCTGGGGTGGGGGCAAGGGAAGTTGGGGGGCTTCCTGGGGTACAAGACATACCCACTGGAACCTAAAGTCTGGACAGAGTTCTTCCCTGTGTGGGGTAACGTGGTACAGCAGAGACTTAAAGCAGAGGAGGTCACTGCCCAGAGCCAATGACCCCACTCTAGTGCCTGGAGCTCACAGAAGCCTCTACACCTGCATGGGGTTGGGGTGAGGGTATCTCTGCCACCGCAGGAATTCTAAGACAGGAAGCTCTCATGCTGGGAGGAGATACAAGCTCTAGAAGGTTCCCTGGAAAAGACAGGACCACACTTAAAGGGGGAGATGCCCTTTTGGCAGGCAGTGCAGCAGGAGCAGAAGGAACAACAGGTGGCCAAGCCTAGCCAGAGCAGAGCAGAACCTCGCCAGAAGCTCACCATCGTGGGCCTCGGGTCCAGGTCCAGGAGGCGGTAGAGGTTGGCATCCGAGGACCGCTGGTTGATGCCATCTATAGCACGAAGCACAGCTTCCTGGTAGCTGAGGACCTGGGCAACGATGGCCAGAGGCATCACCAGGCCCAGCAGCAGCAGCACCAGTGACCACCGCCCCAGGGAGGGGCCATCCCTTTGGGTCTTCATGGTCCCCATGTCTGCCTCCCTCTAGCCCACAGGAGCCTCCTTTATGCTCAACCTGAGCCTGATGCAAAGGCCCAACCAGGAACCTTCCTGACCCACCCATCCCTGGCTGCCTGCCAGGGTGTGGGCTGGGGTTTGCTTCAGCCCCTGGCTATTGCTTCACAGGACTTGCTGGGCAGTGAGTGAGGCCTGCCTCGTGTGCAAGATGAGGAAGTGGTTTCTCCATCTCTCTGACAACCTCCCAGACCTGACAGGAGATTGTCATAGCCAGGGTTGCTCAAGAGCATTAAGTCCCTCAAGAGAGGAAGAGAGCCAGGTGCCTATTCTACATCCTTCTACTCCTCAGGAGTCAGGGTGATGGATTTAGTTGTTTACTGCTAAGTCTCCAGCTCTAGGCATTGCCTGGCATCCAGTAGGCATCGATTAAGAATTGATTAATGAGGCAGGGCACGGTGGCTCACACCTATAATCCCAGCACTTTAGGAGGCCGAGGTGGGCCGATCACCTGAGATAAGGCGTTCAAGACAAGCCTCACCAACATGGTGAAACCCTATCTCTACCAAAAATACAAAAATTAGCCACGCATGGTGGCTCACACCTGTAGTCCCAGCTACAGGCTGAAGCATGAGAATCGCTTGAACCCGTTGAACCCGGGAAGCAGAAGTTGCAGTTAGCTAAGATCATGCCACTGCATTCCAGCCTGGGTAACAGAGTGAGACTCAGTATGAAAAAATCAAAAAGCAAAAAAAGAACTGGTGAATGAAGACAGTAGCACCCCCAACCTAGAGACTCACCCTTGCAAGGGACAAGTTGCCCTTTCTATTCAAGGCCATACTACCTGCTCTCTGGACCCAGCTGTCAGCCAGACAGAGGCTCTGCTCCATCTATCCCCTTCTGCATCCTTCTTCACTGTTTTTCTCAGTCTCAAAATGTTCCCAAGCCCCTCCAGACAAGGCTTTTCACCCTGGCTTCTCTCAAGCCAAGTCTTAGGAAAGGTTGTCTACACTTCTTGACCCCATCTTTTCACTCTTCTTCATACTGGAGGCCACTGCAGAATGGCCAACCCACCCGGGTCCACTGGCCACCCTCAAGCCTGGTGTTTGTCTGCACAGACAGTGGTGAGCCTTCCTTCCTGCTGCCCCAGTCTCCCCTGATGCCACTCTCCTGCTGTCCCTCCTGCCTCCCTGGTGGCTCCTTCTTGGTCTCCACCAAGGACTGTCTTCTTAATATTGAGAACGTGTGGGGTCACCTCCTGGGCTTCTTCTCTTCCCTGGCCTTGGGTTTCCCTGGGGACACCCTCTCCCAGAACACCAGTTATAATAGGTAGACACCACTCTATCTGTGTCTCTGAGTTCAAGACTCCCATGAACATCCTAGTTGTCCCCACTGGGCCCCCTTGACTGCTCTTCTGCTGAGTGTCTGCTGCCTGAGCCCTGAAGCACCCTCAGCTCCTTCTTTCTGAAAGCACTCCCCTCCGGCCTCCCCCTCCACCCCTGCCTGGCTCCTGCCACCATCTCTCCCATGCAGTGCTGCCCCAGCCTCCAGACTCCACCTTCTCTAGGTTTCAGGCTCTCCTCAGACCATAGTCCACCCTCCACACCATTGTCCAGGGGTTCCTTTAAAGCACCGATTTGGCCATTTCAACCCTCTACCTTCAGGAGCCCACATACCCCCTAGTCTGGCATCAGGGCCTGTGGCCTTTTTGTTCCCACTGTCTTCACCCCATCCCTGCACACCCCAAGTGCCAGACTGTCACACAGGCCTCCATCACATAGGCTCATCTGAGCCTCCTACTCTTTCTCCCAGGTCTGCCCCCATCCTTCTGTTGGGCCTGCCCTTTCACCTCATGAAGCTTTCCCTGACCTCCAACCAGGCACAGCAATCTCCTCTTTGCCCCTACAGCTTCCAGGAAGTCTCTCCTGATGCGACCTCAAATGACTCCCTGTTTGGTGCTCTGGCTGAGACACCAAGCTGGGATGCCTGGCTGGTGTTGGGAGAGGGAGAGAGCACAGCCAGGAGAGATAAAGGGCCAAAGTGATAGAGGGGTCCAGCGTCCACGAGGCAAATTCCAGTCCCAGCTCCTCTGTGGACTGGCCATGTGGCCCTGAGGCCTGGGGTACCTCTTGACCTCAGTTGGCCTGTGGGACACTTGGGGGCTTGGACAGCAGGGCTCCTAGAAGGTGGAAGCCTGGATGAAGGCCACTGGTTGCACACCTGGCCTTGAGAGAAGGAAGAAGTGGACTTCTGTGCAACCTGGTTTCACAGCTCAAGTGTTGCCCCAGTGGCCTCTTGGTCAAGCAGAGCTTGCACATCAGGCCCTTTATGGCTGTTGGGAAAAGGGCCATCCAGGGATATCAGGCCTCTCAGGACTCTCCTGCTTCCTCCCCGCTTCTGACTGGCTTTAGGATCCCCAAGAAGCCAAACTGGGGGAGAAGCAGATGACAATGTTAGTCCTTAGGTTAGGGCATGAGACCTGCACACTCCTGTGTTCCTCTAGGTCAGATCTGGCATATTCAGAGCCCCTTTCCAACTGCCTCAAGAGGACATTCCACCTCGGCCAGTGCTGGGCATGCCCTCACATGAAATCAGCCAGAGCCCAAGCAGCTTGCATAGGCCCTCTGATACGACTGCAGAAGTCTGGACTCAGGGGCACCTGCTTTCCCTCTCGGGGCCATCGCACAAGGTTCCAGGAGTGAGTCCTGCCCTTGGCACATGCAGGTCGGTGTCTACTACCTGAGGTAGGGAGGCTGACTTTAGACCTTTAGAACCCATGGCTGCTGCCCCTTCCTCCTAGGGAGGGAGAAAGGAGGCTCTCACCAACTCGCCTTTTTCATAATGGCTCACCCCATTAATAGAGTGATCAGAAGATTCTAGGCAAGGCGGAATGAGAAAGAAAAAGTGAGGCTTGGCCGGGCATGGTGGCTCACGCCACCAGGGAGGCAGGAGGGACAGCAGGAGAGTGGCATTGGGGAAACTGAGGCAGCAGGAAGGAAGGCTCACCACTGTCTGTGCAGACAAACACCAGGCTTGAGGGTGGCCAGTGGACCCGGGGTGGGTTGGCCATTCTGCAGTGGCCTCCAGTATGAAGAAGAGTGAAAAGATGGGGTCAAGAAGTGTAGACAACCTTTCCTAAGACTTGGCTTGAGAGAAGCCAGGGTGAAAGGCCATGTCTGGAGGGGCTTGGGAACATTTTGAGACCCAAGGTAATCCTAGCACTTTGGAAGGCCGAGGTGGGTGGATCACGAGGTCAGCAGATTGAGACCATGTTGGCTAACACGGTTAAACCCCGTCTCTAGCTGGGCGGGGTAGCATGCGCCTATAATCCCAGCTCCTCGGGAGGCTGAGCCAGGAGAATCACTTGAACCCGGGAAGTGGAGGTTGCAGTGAGCCAGGATTGCACCACTACACTCCAGCCTGTGTGACAGAGCAAGACTCTGTCTCAAAAAAAAAAAAAAAAGAAAAGTAAAAAGTGAGGCTTTTCCACATCAAGACTTGAGAGCTAGATAAATGTCCCTTCACAAAGGCCTGGGCAGCTCCTGTCCCTCTGTCTCTCTGTCTCTGTCTCTGTCTCTGTCCCGCTCTCTCTCTCTCTCTCTCTTTCCTCTCTCTCTTTGAATCTCCCACCCCCACTTCTCTAAGTGGCCCCCTCCTCTCCTGCAGACCCAGGAGGCTCCAACTCCTACACAATGTGATCAGGGAACCTGGTGCACTGAGGCTGCTAAAGGCTCTGGGAGACCTTCCACAGATGAGCAGATGCTGGAGCTACCCTATCCCACTCCACAATCCCTCCCCCATTGGTGAACAAGACCCTGCTTAGTCCCCACTCTGCGTTCCTTCTCTGGCTCCGTGTCTGCAGCCCTGGTTGTCCTGGTGGAAGCATCTACCCCTCAGGCCTGCTTGCCCCTGAGACAACTTTCACCAGTATGGCCAACTTGTCTGAAAAGTAGAGAACCATGCAGGCAGTTTGTTCATCCCGTTGGGGAGCACTGGGGAGGGAGTCCTGGGATGGGAATCCCAGGAACCATATCCGTCCCCAGCCTCTGTCTCTGTGGGCAAGCCACTGTCCCTGTCCCTCCCTGTGCCCATAATCTATAGTCAGCACAGAAAGTCCAGGGCTTTGCAGGCAAACAGCCTGGGTTCCCTCATCAGGTTGACTGGGTTCCTGGCTCAGCCCTGCCACAACCAGCTGTGTATCTGCATACCGATGTGTCTGCTCTGCACCCGCCTCCTCGTCTGTAGAACAGGGATGATCATCACAGAGTCTAGTTTGTAGAATTGTTGTGAGAGTCAAATACAACATAGTCTGTGGCCAGTACATGGGAATTGTTTTTGCTGTTATTTATGTGACCTGTTAGGTTAATACTTCAGAAGTAAACATGGTGCTACCGAGATAGTAACATGGTTGGCAAAGCATGGTGCTCACACCTGTAATCACAATGCTTTGGGATTACAAGTAGGAGGATTGCTTCAGGATAGGAGTTCGAGACCAGCCTGGGCAACAGAACGAGGCCCTGTCTCTATAAAAATGTTTTAAAATTAGCTGGGCTTGGTGGTGTGTACCTGTGGTCCCAGCTACTTGGGAGGCTGAGGTGGGAGGATTGCTTGAGCCCAGAAGATGGAGGCTACCGTGAGCTGTGATCATGCCACTGTCAGGGCAACGGAGAGAGACCCTGACTCAAAAATAGAAAATTGGGGTGACTCAGGCCATGAGCTAACTTGTGGTAAATTGCCTCCCTCCCTGAACCTTTCTTGTGCAAAAATTGGGACAGTAGCCCCAACCTTGTGGACAGCAACGCATTGGAGCAATGCATTGAATAATATACTCAAAGACAGAAGTTTCCTTCCCTAAACCTGGGACATGGGGCAGGGTATGCTTATACCCTGTGGTGGACAGGGAATGCCAATCACAGTTTCTGCCCAGACTCAGGACAAGTTCCCCTTTCTGCCTTTCTTTCACTTGCAGAATTGTATTGCCAAGAGACCTGGGGTGGATGGTCTCAAGCACCGTCGATTACTAGCTGCGTGACTTTGAGCAAGTTGCCATATTTTCCTGGTAATGTTCTCATATTTGTAGGATGGGAATGAGATGCCCTGGAGTGTTTGTTCAAATGCAACAGTGAGTGAGAAAGTGCATGTCCTCTGTCAAGTCCTGCACTCCTGGGGTGTTTTGGCAAGTGAGGTCAGGGTCAGGTCTCCTTACTTGGCAATGGCCTTAGCCCAACTGTTCCCCAACAAGATACATATGCACACATGAAACTGTGCATATGGCCGGGCACGGTGGCTCACGCCTGTAATTCCAGCACTTTGGGAGGCCAAGGCAGGCGGATCGCCTGAGGTCAGGAGTTCAAGACTAGCCTCACCAACATGGAGAAACCCTGCTTTTACTAAAAATACAAATTTGGCTGGGCGTGGTGGCACATGCCTATAATCCCAGCTACTAGGAAGGCTGAGGCAGGAGAATTGCTTGAACCTGGGAGGCGGAGGTTGTGGTGAGCCGAGATTGTGCCATTCACTCCAGCCTGGGAAACAAGAGTGAGACTCCGTCTCAAAAAACAAATAAACAAACAAACAAAAAAAATGTGCATATGTATCTTGTTGGGGAACCGTGTCCCCTGGATTTCAGCCCCCAGTTGACATCCTCTGTGATGTGCCCCCCACCAACACCAGGCTGGGAGACAGCTCACCAACCCCACCATTAATCTCAAGCTGTGTTTATCTGTCAGGCTAGTCCCAGGGGTAAGACCACAGGTGTCCTCAGACAAGAATCATGAAGCCCTGAGCTGCCCCTCAGACAGGGTCTCCCCAAGTTCTCCCTCTGTCCAGGCTCCTGATCATGGGGCTGCATCTCCTTCCCAGGCCAAGGGCCTCCCAACTATGACAATCTTGTCTGTGCCTCAGACAGGGACTCCCAAGGGCAAGCCCCTGCACAGTCCACAGACTCCCGAAGGACAGGATTCCTTTCCTTATTGGGCCCCTCTCAGAACTGGCATTGGGCTCTGTCCTCAGAGGGCCCAGATGGGTAAGGGCCGCTCCCAGCAGGTCCAGACCCAAGTTCAGGAATCATTTGTCAAACGAAACACTATACAGCAAGGGGTAGTGATAGGCAGTTTCCAGTAAATGTGCCTTTGTTTCCTAGACTGATTACCAAGAAGGGCCTGGGACATGGTGTCCAGGGATGGAGGCTCTGCCCAGCCACAAGGAAAAGACCTGGATATTGGATATCCCACTCAGAGAACCCCGCTGTCATCCTTTGCAGGGAAGAGGGATGGTCAAACCATAGCATGTTTTCTCCTGGGAAAGGCCAAGGCAGCTGTAGGTAATCACATGCTGTCTTGTCCAGGAATACCCACCCAGAGCCAGGTGGGTTGTACAATCCAGTTTTCTCAGCCCCACATCCTTGAGTTTCTTGCTAGGTGACTGTGTCCTGAGTGCTTCCCCAACTCCCAACCTGTCTCCTTGTCAGTGATCCACAAACCCTGTGCAGCTCCAGCACTCCTGTGCCTCCAGCGACCAGAGACTGTGTGACAGGCCTCCTGCTGCTCACCCCCTGCTTAGTGACCCTCATATTCACCCCGCTGGACTCTTTGCCTCCTCCTTCTTTGGCTCCTCCCTGACCTGAGCCCTGACCAGCTTCCCTCTCACTGCTCCCTGTTCATCTTATCTTGCTCACTTCTGCTTGAATGCATTAGCCAATATGGTAGCCATAAGCACAAGTGGCAATTCAATTTCAATTCAAATTAATTGAACTTAATTAAAATTAAAAATTGGCCAGGTTCAGTGGCTCATGTCTGCAATCCCAGCACTTTGGGAGGCAGAGGCAGGTGGATTACCTGAGGTCAGGAGTTCAAGACCAGCCTGACCAACATGGCGAAATCCCATCTCTACTAAAAATACAAAAATTAGCTGGGCATGGTGGTACATGCCTGTAATCCCAGCTCCTCGGGAGGCTGAGGCAGGAGAATCTCTTGAACCCGGGAGGTTGAGGTGAGCCGAGATCGCGCCACTGCACTTCAGCCTGGGTGACAGAGCAAGACTCCGTCTCAAAATAAATAAATAAATAAATAACCAAAAAACCCACAATTATTCTGTCACACTACCCCCATTTCAATTGCTCAACAGTCAGTTACATGTGGACGTCTCAGATACAGAACATTTCCTTGATCACAGAAAGTTCTATTGGACAATGCTGAGTTAGACAAAGAAGTGTGGCTGGAGGTGGGGAGAGAACTGGAAAGAGAGAAGATCCTGTGACAACCCTGGGTGGGAAGGGCCAGCTTTGTCCCTGTGACATGCTATCTTTCTCCAAATGTTTCAGAAGCACCTGCTTGACAATGCCTCCAAAGAAAAAGCTCGCTGTGTGGGAGACAACAGTGAAAGGTGGGCCATCCTCCAGCAGGGAGCTGACTGGAGAAGGCCTTGGATGCCATGGCTACAGGGAAGCAGCTCTGCAAGGGTGCATAGTAGGCCCTCCTTGGGTGGCAGTTTTATTATAGGAGCATCACTCAGGCTGAACTGAGAAAGGGGTACAGTTTCTGGGAGCCCCAGAATCACGGCTTGGGGGATCCATCCTCCACTATCTCCCAGTGTAGGACCTCTGTTCCCCAAGGTGACGGGAACAGATCCTTCCCTTGCCTTGTGGGTGGGTTAGGAGCCTGTAGCCAAGGATGGTGAGGTGCTAAGAGCCATGGAGGCCAGGTCTCAGATGCCAGGTGCTATTTTTGAGCTGAGAGGTGCAGCCCAAATTACCTCCTCTCCATTCTGAGGTCACAAAGGGTTTCAGGGGCCATCTTCTGAATACTCCAGTCCTCTCTGTTTCTGGATGTAGATTCTGAGGCCTTGAATGGGGAGAGACCTGAGCCAACGTCTCCAAATGGGTTCTGGGCACGTGTCCAGCCATTTCTAATGCTGTCCATAGAGTGTGTAACCTCAGCAGTTGACCTTTCCAGGATCTGAGTGCCTCCGGAGCGACATATGTGAAAAAGACTTAGGGAGCTAGTCAAGGATTAGGCCAACGTAGAGCTACAGGAACAAGTGACCGCCCAAGAGGCGGCTGCCTCTTTTGGGTGCCTGTACTCTTTTGTGTGCCAGTATGAAAACATTTGTTTCCCTTCCCTGAAGAATGGTTGCAGGAGAGGCAGGCTGGCTTCATCAGAGTGCAGGGAGAGGGTGAGAGCCCCCAGGAGAACCCGGATAAGGCAGTTGAGGAGTATGTCCCCTAAATGCGGGGCTTTGGCTTTGCCAAATGGGGCTGAATGAGGTCTGTCCAGGAAAGGCTGGGATGCAAAGAGGTCTGACATCTACATTAGGATCAGCTCCAAACAAACATAGAAATATGTACAAGGAACTTTGACACTGGCTTCTGGATTGAGGTGAGGAGACTTCTGTGCCATGGGCACTGCCCCCATCTCATGGCACTGAGCTCTGAGCAGAACTGGCTAAGAAAGATCGTCTCCACAGGAGGCAGCCAGGGTGGGAGGTGGGTGCAGCTGGACCAGCCCAGGACAGTTGAAGGGCTTGGGCGGGCAGCAGCAGGAGAGAAGATAGCCCCCTGACTACACCCTCCTGCTCCTAGCCTTCCTCTCCAGCCCTCCCACCAGGGGTGCCCCAGGGTGATGTGACGGTAGTCAGGACAAACTCTTGTCCATGTTAGTGGCTGCAGGAATTGGAAAGCAGATGCCTGCTCCCAGGTTGAGTCTTTTTTGTTGTGACAGCTATATTGAGATACAGTTGGCATACACAGTTTACCCATCTAAAGTGTACAGTTCAGGCTGGCCCAAGTGCAGTGGTGTTTACAACTAATTGATCACAACCAGTTACAGATTTCTCTGTTCCTTTGCCACTCCCACTGCTTCACTTGACTATTAAAATAAATAAATACAAAATAAAGTTTACGATTCAGTGGTTTTTAGTGTATTCACAGAGCTGTGCAATCTTTATCACAGTCTATAATATTTTATTATTTTTATTTAATTTTTAGAGACAGAGTCTCACTTTGTCACCTAGGCTGGACTGCAGTGGCCCAATCACGGCTCACTGCCGCCTTGAATTCCTGGGCTCAAGGGATCTTCCTGCCTCAGCCTCTGAGTAGCTGGGACTACAGGCATCTACCACCACAGCTGGCTAATTTATATATTTTCTTTTGTAGAGATAGGATCTCACTATGTTGTTCAGGCTGGTCTCAAATCCCTGGGCTCAAGCAGTTCTCTTGCCTTGGCCTCCCAAAGTGCTGGGATTACAGGTATGAGCCACCTCACCTGGCCAATATTTAATCCCTTTGGGTTTTTAAAACTTTTGTTTATTTATTTATTTTCCATGAGATAGCCCTTGGGAAATTCTGAGAACACCCTATTTGGTCCCTTTGTGACTGGCTTCTTCCACTTTGCATAACGTTTTCAAGGTTCATCCATGATGTGGCTTGTATCAATATTTTCTTTTTCTTTTTTTTTTTTTTTTTGAGACAGAGTCTCACTCTGTTGCCAGGCTGGAGTGCAGTAGCACGATTTCGGCTCACCGCAACCTCCGCCTCCCCGGTTCAAGCGATTCTCTTGCCTCAGCCTCCCAAGTAGCTGGGACTACAGGCATGCACCACCACACCCAGCTAATTTTTGTATTTTTAGTAGAGATGGGGTTTCACCATGTTGGCCAGGATGGTCTCCATCTCCTGACCTCGTGATCTGCCTGCCTCGGCCTCCCAAAGTGCTGAGTACTTTCTTTTTATAGCTGAAGAATATTCCATTTTATGGATACACCACATTTTGTTTATCCATTCATCCATTAATTTGAGTTGTTTCCACTTTTTGATTATTATGAATAATTCTAATCAACTCAATGCACAGTGTGAAGGGTGGAACTGTGCATGCCACATCTTCGGCTCAGGAACCCAGGAGCAAAGCTTAGCCCTCTAGCCAGGCATTCAAGGTTGTCTATGATCAGCCATCCTCCTCACTTCCTGTTCCTCCCACCTACAAATGAAAGCCTTAAACTTCCTAATATACTGCAGCAACTTCTGCTTCTAAGCCTGGTTAAGGCTTTCTCCTCTGCCCGTACTGGGTGTCTTGGATCTCCTTCAACCACTTATCTGAACCCAGTCTGTCTCTCAAGGACAGACCAAATCCCACCTCCTTCAAGATGCCCTCTCTAGGTGCCCTCAGTCCAGAAGGGACTTTTCCGGCCATTCCCTGGTGTTACCAGACGGTGCCCTGCAGTTCCAGGCCCTTGGTGTCCTGAACAAATAATTGAATGAGACACACACAGAGAGCAAAGTAAGCAGCAAAAGCTTTTTAAGCACAGTATTACGCTATCGGAGAGGGAGAGCACACCGACTTCTGCGGGATGAGATAAGCACTAGTTTGGTGAACTTTGGGTCTTCCAATGTGTTTGTTTTTTCTTCTCTTCCCAAGGCTACCTAATCTCTGGCTAGTGTCTGCCCTTTTGATCGGTAGGTGTGTTGCTTAGTTACTCTGGCCCCTGTGCGCTTGCGCACCACCTCCCTCTCATAATTTTAAGTACATACATGAAATACGTGTCCATATGCATGAGCTTCAGTGAGCTGATTATCATATGGGGTCAAGTTAAGAATACTTTTTCTGGCTGGGCGCTGTGGCTCACACCTGTAATCCCAGCACTTTAGGAGGCTGAGGTGGGTGGATTACCTGAGGTCAGGAGTTCGAGACCAACGTGGCCAAAACTACAAATACAAAAATTAGCCAGGTGAGGTGGCGGGTATCTGTAATCCCAACTACTTGGGAGGCTGAGGCAGGAGAACCACTTGAACTGGGGAGGCGGAGGATGCAGTGAGCCATTCCACACCAGCCTAGGCAACGAAGCAAAAACTCCATCTCAAAACAAAACAAAAGAGTATTTTTTTATCTTTAGTGTGCATGAGTATCCCTGAAGAGCTGCCTCTTACTGGTTTGGTCCAGATCTTGCAGGCCCTGGGGTCCTTGCTCACTTTTTTATTTTCCTTCTATTTTGGCTGCTCAACTTCTCCATTTTTTTTTTTTTTTTTTTTGAGATGGAGTTTCACTCTTGTTGCCCAGGTTGGAGTGCAATGGCGCTATCTCGGCTCACTGCAACCTCCACCTCCTGGGTTCAAGAGATTCTCCTGCCTCAGCCTCCCGAGTAGCTGGGATTACAGGCATGCAAAAGCACGCCCAGCTAATTTTGTATTTTTAATAGAGTCAGGGTTTCTCCATGTTGGTCAGGCTGGTCTCGAACTCCCGACCTCAGGTGATCCACCCACCTCCACCTCCCAAAGTGCTGGGATTACAGGCTGGGCCACCACGCCCAGCCTGGCTGCTCAACTTCTGCCTCTTATCTTGCTTCTTGCTCACCCGCCCCTTCACCTTGCTTTTGCCCTCTGCTTTTACTTATTTTGCTCTTTTTTCAAATTTTAATTCCCTTTGCTATTCTCTGCCTCATTTTTCTTATTCTCCTGCCTCACTGGGGCCCCAAGGAACACATACTGCCCCAGTCAGCCTCATTGGTGAGGCTTCATCCTTTCCCCTAAGGGAGAAAAAGGAGATGATTCGAGTAGAAAATAATTAATTGTGGCTGGGCGCGGGGGCTCACGCCTATAATCCCAGCACTTTGGGAGGCCGACGCGGGCAGATCAGGAGGTCAGGAGTTTGAGACCAGCCTGGCCAACATGGTGAAACCCCCGACTCTACTAAAAATACAAAAATTAGCTGGGTGTGGTGGTGCATGGCTGTAATCCCAGCTACTCAGGAGGCTGAGGCAGGAGAACTGCTTGAACCGGGACCCGGGAGGTGGAGGTTGTGGTGAGCTGAGATCACACTATTGCCCTCCAGCCTGGGCAACAAGAGAGAAACTCTGTCTCAAAAGAAAAAAAAAAAAAAAAATCAGCCAGGTGTGGTGGTGAGCGCCTGTAGTCCCAGCTACTCAGAAGGCTGAGGCACGAGAATCACTCGAACCCAGGAGGCAGAGGTTGCAGCAAGCCGAGATCATGCCACTGCACTCCAGCCTGGGTGACAGAGCGACATTGTTTCAAAAGAAGAAAAAGAAAATAACTGTACACGTAACATTGGCTAAGATGGTAAATTTTATTTGTATTTTATCACAAATTTAAAAGTTGAAAAACATTAACAATACACATGATCACTGGGTAGCTGGTAACCCTCAGACCCTCCCTGTGTGCTCCTGCCTCTGTGCTGTTGCATTTACTGAGCCTTCTGCCTGGAGTACCCTTCTCCATCCTTCCAAACCCTATGCAGTTGTTACTGTTTCCTGAGATCCCTCAGAGGATCCCCTACCAGATCCTCTGACGGCACAGCACGGGGGCAGCCTCCCACTCCGCCGGCATTGGGTTTTCCAGGTTTGCTCCTCACTGCCTGTCAGTGTCAGGGGGTCTTCTCAGGAAAGACACCACAGCTCTCCCCTCTGTCCTCCACATCTGGTCTGTGGGAAACCCTCATGCACCCTTCCCCCCAACAAGCCCTGAGAATGCAGACCGATCCTGCATCGCCCCTCTCCTTTGCTCCTCCCAGCCATCCCTCCTGCCCGTTAGACTCCTAGGGAAGAGGACCTGGAGCCCAGCCTACTGTGCCCCCAACTGCAGGAACACCTTCAGCTCTCTGATGAGCCAGGTGATGAGGAAAATGAGGCCCACAGATAAATCACTCAAACAAGGACCCCTATCCAGAAAACGGCAGAACCAGGACTTGGACTCAATGCCCACCACCCACCCACTTTGCTGTCCTTCTTGTGGGGACAAGTGGAAGAATTCAAGCCCTGCCTCCTGCCCTCTGCAGCAAACTGGAAAGGCAGATGTGGGCTGCCATGAGGGTGGGAATTTGGGACAGGGCGAGTGTCAGGACCCTCTGCTAAGGCTCAGTTCCCTCTTTTCTACTTACTACTTCATGTGACACAAGTTGTGTGGAGGAAAGCCAAGAAGTTAAGTAATCATTGCAACCCCTTCAGCCAGGCTGGGATTTTCTAGGCATGGGCCTTGCCGAAGGAGGGTAGCTGGCAGGAGGGCAGTGCCCCCGCCCCACACATCCCCAACCCTTAAACCACGCCCCCCCCACCCCCCACCACAGCCTGCCACAGGCAGGGATAAAACCAAGCAAACGCTGCACATGGCAGACTGCAGCCAGGCAAGACGGAAGGCATCACAGTGGCCAGGCTGCTGCTGCTTCTGGGTCTGCCTTGGGCTGAATCTACCAACTGGACCAATGGCAGCAGACTGAGCCACGCCAAGGCTCTGGATATCCCCGTCAACAACTTTAACAAGCAGTCAATAGAGGAGTATGCCCCGGCCAAACTGGGTGAGAAGGAGCAGGGCCCAGGGTACATATAGCCAACTCCAGCCAGACATCCTAGAGGGAGTGCTGGGCTAAGGGCTCTGCTGCCCTCATGGGCTGGAGGTGCTTTAGGAAGGCCCCCCTAACCTCTTTGGGCCTCAGTTTCCCCATCTCACAAGGTTACATCAGCCATCTCCCAGGGCTGTTCTCTGCACTTTCTGAAGATTTTTCCAGCTGGTGTAATAGGTGATATGACAAGTAGGAATAGCACCAGATGCCAGGTGCAGTGGCTCACGCCTGTAATCCCAGCACTTTGGGAGGCCGAGACAGGTGGATTGCTTGAGCCCAGGAGTTCAAGACCAGCCTGGACAACATGGCAAAACCCCGTCTCTACAAAAAATAGATAGATAGATAGATCGATAGATCGATATTTATATATATAATATATAGTACATATTTATGTACTATGACTATGTATTTATATATTATATATTTATGTATAATTGTTTTTTTGAGGATATATAATTTATATATAAATTACCCAGGCATGGTGTGCTCCTGTGTTCCCAGCTACTCAGAAGGCTGAGGAGGAAGGATTGCTTAAGTCCAGGAGGTGGAGTTTGCGGTGAGCCAAGATCATGCCATGTACTTTAGTCTGGAGCACAGAGGAAAACCCTGTCTAAAAAAAAGAGAAAAGGAAAGAAATGGCACCAGATGTTGGAATAATGTGGACTTGACTCCAAGTCCCTACTCTATTACTCAGCTATGTGGCCTTAGCTAATTTGCTTCCCTTCTCAGGGCCTCAGTTTGGAGCTGGTGAATAATGGCAAGGGTCTTTCCAGGCCCCAAATTCCTCACCTGCTGTGGGATAGGGGTGCTTTCTGGGCTCCCCTCACTAATGGACATGCTAGCAAATGCTAACTGTGGAGATGCGTACTGTCTCCTGGCTTCACAGAACCCAACAGTGTCAGAACCAGTTACTGCTGTTTCGCATCAAAGGGACAATGTACAAGGTCGGGAACTTCACCCTTGAGCAGTGTCCCTTCAAGGACAGTGGGGTAAAGTCCGTAGACCCCAGCTCCCCATGCTCATCTCAAGGCTGTTGTAAGGTGGATGCCTGGCTCTGTTTTTTGGCTGTGTCTGCACCAGGAGCCCAGTATTCACTGCTTCTACACCACACTGGAGCCTCCTGGGTAAATGGCCATGATCTGAACTCGTTCTTCTCCCCAACAGCAAGTGAAGAACTGCTGGGGATACTTCAGTGCTGCTGAGGACCCCAGGAAGTTGCCTATCTGTGAATCCCAAAACTTTGCTGGGGTGAGCAAATCCCGGGAGGAGTGGAGGGCAGAGGAGTGGGTCCAGAAGCTAGAACTTCAGGCTGGGAGGCTTCAGAGCAAAGGGCAAGGGCTGCAGGGCTGGACTGCCACATGCTGGACAGGTCTTTTGGGGACCTCTATACTCATCTCAGCCCTGAGGAGTCTCCTGAGAGACTGACTACATGGCTGTGAGCCGAGCCATTGCTCTACTTAGTGCTCTTTGCAAGCATCTTTACCACCCTGAGCCTTGAACTGCACAGAGCAAGGGGGTTCCCATCCTTGTTGGTCCACTGGAATCACTTGGGAAGAATGTGTAAGCCCAGGCCACAACCTCACAGTTCAATTTGGCATGGCATGAGGTCAGGATTGAGAAGCTGCAGATGGCCTCCTGTGAATTTAGTGCCTAGGTGAGTATACCAACAGCAAGGAGAATTGCAATTGCAAATTTCACACATATACTCACACAAGAGTACACATCCACTTTTACAACTAAAAAAACTAACACCCAGGCTGGGCACAGTGGCTCACGCCTGTAATCCCAGCACTTTGGGAGGCCGAGGCAGGTGGATCGCCTAAGGTCAGGAGTTCGAGACCAGCCTGGCCAACATGGTGAAATGCCATCTCTAGTAAAAATACAAAGATTAGCAGAGATCTTGTTAGAAATGGAAATTCTCAGACCTTACCCTAGACCTATTGAGTCAGAAACTCTGGGGTTAAGGCCCAGCAATCTGTGTTTCAATGAGCCCTGCAGGTGATTCTGATGCACAGTGAAGTTTGAGAACCAATGCCTTAGAACAATAGCAGCATCTGAGCTGGAAGAAGGACCAACTTGGAGATGAAACCAAGGCTCCGAGAGGTTGAGTGATATGCCCAGGATCACACAGTAAGCTAAGCACAGGGCTGGAGAGTCCCCCAGGCCTCCTGGCCAACATGGGTCATCTCCTCGCTGCTAGTCTCCTCTGGACCCTCCACATTTGCACCTCCTCTGAGGAGGGAGAGGAAACTCTAGGCCTCGACCTTGGGCAGGAATATGCTACCCCTCCCAGCCCCCAGCACCCAACCCGGGCTAATGCCAACCATGTTTGATTCCTCCTTCCCCAGATCACGCAAGCTCTCAGAGGTTTAAGAAAAATCTCCGGGCCGGGCATGGTGGCTCATGCCTGTAATCCCAGAACTTTGGGAGGCCGAGGTGGACAGATCATGAGGTCAGGAGATCGAGACCATCCTGGCTAACATGGTGAAACTCAGTCTCTACTAAAAATACAAAAAAGTAGCTGGGCATGGTGGTGGGGGCCTAGGGTCCTAGCTACTCAGGAGGCTGAGGCAGGAGAATGGTGTGAACCTGGGAGGCGGAGCTTGCAGTGAGCCGAGATTGTGCCACTGCACTCCAGCCTGGGCAAGAGGAGCAAAACTCCGTCTCAAAAAAAAAAAAAAAAAACAGAATTGGAGCTCTCAGGGCTGCTCATGCAGATATGCAGCCCTGAGGTCATGGTGCAGCTTTCGTGGCAACACCAATCTAGTTCAGGCAAGACTGCTGCTGCCCCTACTGCAGGAGAAGGCATAAAGGGAAGTGGCAGAGGCCACAGTGTCAGGGGAGGAATCCGGGAAGAAGGCAGACTTGAGATGGAAGGGAGAGTGTCAGAGCCAGGGGAACAGCCTGAGCAAAGGCATGGTGGCCAGCAGGGGCTGGATGAGGAGACAGGAGGGAAGCAGAGTGTTGGAAACAGTGACAGAGGAAAGGGGACGGTGGTCCACAAGAGACTCAGTGGGGGCCCCAAGCCGGAAACTGGAGCTTGTTCTGAGTCTAAGTAGACCACAGGAGGTGGGTAAGTGAGGAGATTGCAGGGGGCAGGAATCCTAAATTCCAGAAGGAGCCTAAGAGAGAAGCAAGCCCAGCCAGGCCATCATCCAGCATAAAGGATGCCAGGGACACTTAAAAAAAAATAAATAACTGAACAAAAACTTCCCCCAAGCCAAAGGCCAAGCATCAATTTAATTTTCTCTTTTTTTTCTTTCTTTCTTTTTCTTTTTTTTTTTTTTTGAGACGGAGTCTCGCTCTGTCACCCAGGCTAGAGTGCAGTGGCGTGATCTTGGCTCACTGCAAGCTCCACCTCCCGGGTTCACGCCATTCTCCTGCCTCAGCCTCCTGAGTAGCTGGGACTACAGGGGCCCGCCACCACGCCTGGCTAATTTTTTGTGTTTTTAGTAGAGACGGGGTTTCACCGTGTTAGCCAGAATGGTCTCGATCTCCTGACCTCATGATCTGCCAACCTCGGCCTCCCAAAGTGCTGGGATTACAGGCATGAGCCACTGCGCTTGGCCCCAGCATCAATTTTCTAAGTGACCCATTTAGGCTCACTGCAACCTCCACCTCCTGGGTTCCAGTGATTCTCCTGCCTCAGCCTCCCAAGTAGCTGGGACTACAGGCACACACCACCATGGCTGGCTAATTTTCTGTATTTTTAGTAGAGACAGGGTTTCACCATGTTGGCCAGGCTGGTCTCGAACTCCTGACCTCATGATCTGCCCACTTCAACCTCCCAAAGTGCTGGAATTACAAGTGTGAGCCACCGCACCCGGCCTACTCTCACTTATCTCTGACCAGTTGTTCTGAGGAATTGTTCTGCTTCTGGGGGCCAGAGGCTGCCCCCTCCCCTCTTGCCGTACCCCTCACTGCTTGCTCCATTCCAAAGGGCAATGAACAGTTCCTGTTGGTCAAACAAGGAATGAGAGGGAAGGACCAGGACTATGGTTTGGACCGTGGTGGCTCCTGATACATGCCAAAAGATCTCTTAAAGGCCCCATTGCACACAGCACACAGGGTGCAGGACCAGAGACATGGTGACCACATAAGCTGGGCTGCTAATGCTAGGGCTGGAAGCCTTGGAGCCTGTCCCAGCCCAGGCCTGATCTGCAACAAGATGTCCTGACTTCAGTGACAGAACTTTTTCCACCTTCTCTCAGCACAGTCTGGGGTTGAACAATAAGTTGGGCTGGGCACGGATGAAGGCCAAGGCTGAGTTGGAGGATGCACAAGCTTTCCAGAAGAGGACCAGGCTCAGGCCAGCTCAGCTGTGGGGCAGCCTGGTGGGTTTGGGTGCCAGTTCCTGTGGGTAGGCCTTCACTCTGGAAGTGAATATGGAGAGGGCAAGGCCTGCCCTTAGACATGGGACTGCTTTGGGAAGCATCTCTCCATTCCTCTGCCAGGACAAAGACTTGCAACCCCCCGGGATCTCATGGTCAGCCTCCAGGAGACCATGTGCTTCAAGCAGGAGACCCTCCAGAGTGCAACTTCCAAGAGGAGAGAGTAAGGCAGGGCACTCCATGTTAGGCCTCACACATCCCCACGCCTTTCCTGGGGGGACCATGTGATTCCTCCCACAGCCCGGCTTGTCCCCAGTGGAGGTCAGTTCATCTGCTCATGAACTAGAAGGGTGGAAACTGCCCCATCCAGTGGCTCCCCAGGTCCCTGCCCACCTGTATGCCTTTTGAGAGGTGAAGATGGAAGAGACTATCTCCCTGGGAGGAAGAAAGGAGGAGACATCAGAATACAATTTCCACTGACTCTATTTCCCCAGCCCCACCCCTCTCAGGGATCCCAACTTGAACTCAGATCCAAGTGACACCTGGCTTTTGCTTATTTCCAAAAAGCAATTCAGGAGATTTTGCAGGCCCCCTTACCACCAGTTGAGAACCACTGATCCTATCTCCAGTGACAACTTCCCTCCCTAGGGTTTTCTTTCCTTCCTGAAATAGAACGAATAAGCCAAGAGCACAAGAGAAGAGCCCTCAGGAGCTGAGATTGCAGGTTGGAGGGCGATGGATACTCAGGAGGTGTGATGGGTGATGGAGGCTGCTGGGGGTGGGTACAGCTGGGACTAGTGGTAGTCGTGTAGATCAATGTCAAACCCTGGCTGTGAGTGGAAGATGCCTGCTGTCCCTACAGCTGGTGGAGCAGGGGGCTCTCTCCATTGGGCAAGGAGCCTCTGCCATGGTGGTCACCTATATGGGCAAGGGCAGCCCCCTTGAAATGAGTTATCTCCCAGCAAACTTGCCCATAGCAACAGTATTGTGTGGGCCTCTGGGATCCATCCTGTCACCAAAGTAAAAGCCCCAACACTAATTTCTGGGGTTGTCATGGTAACAATACCATGCGGGGAGCCTTGGCCAGGTCCCACCTAGATCTGAGTTCAAACTGGGACCCCTGAGAGGGGTGTGGCTGGGGAAATGGAGCCAATGGAAATTATGTTCTGTGCCTCCTCCCAGCCGCACCGTGGCCATGGTGTCTGTGGAGTCTGGCCACTTGTGTCCAGAGATGTGACCTGTGTGTGTGGTCCTCTAAGACACAAAGGGCTCCTGTGTGTCCACCTCCTTTGAGCTCACAGCACTCCTGGAAGGACGGGGCAGGGGTAACCAGCCCCATTTGGCAAGGGAAGAAACTGAGGTCCAGAGCCAGGTGGGAGAGTTACCTTGAGAGGCAAGTCTTGGCTAAGTCATGGCTGGTGGCAGGACTCAGACCTCTGCCTCCAGTTCACAGTGTCTCTTGGTCTGATCTGGGGCCTCCTATTTCTCTAAACTGTGCTCCCCGTCCCCTTCTGTCTTGACCCCACCAAACACCACCCTGACTAACCCTGTGTCTCTCCTGCAGTCCAGCGTGGCAAGAGGTGCTGGGAATACAGCTTTCAGTCTGCTGCACTCTTGGTATTGACAGGCTAGACTAGAAGTGCCCTTCTGCCCTGTGCTACCTCCAACTCTCTTCCTTCCCCTCCAGGCTGTCCTCCTGCTCCTCCAGCTGCCTAAGACCGGGAACAAAGACTCCAGGGAGACTCTAGGCAAGTGTGGAGGGAAATACGTTACTCACAGAATGGTCTCCAGGGGCCCCTTCCTGTGTTGTTGGGAGTGTGGAGCCACTATTGCCAGGACTGGCTACGTAATTTGCAGCACCCAGTGCAAAATGAAAATGTGGGGCCCTTTGTTCAAAAATCATAAAGAGTTTCAAGACCTCAAAAACAGAGCAATAAACTAAGTACAGGACCCTTCTGAGTGCAGGGGCCCTGTATGACCACACAGGTCACACGGCCGTAGCCCTGCAACCAGCACCAGAAAACACAGTCATAGCAGGAAGGGGTTCAAGAAGTGGCTTCAGGAATTCCTCAAATCATGGAGATTTAAATCGTTTGGGAAACATAACAACATGCACTTAAGACTTTATTTATTGGTTTGGTAAAATCTTCTTTAAGAAATTGGCCGGGCGCGGTGGCTCAAGCCTGTAATCCCAGCACTTTGGGAGGCCGAGACGGGCGGATCACAAGGTCAGGAGATCGAGACCATCCTGGCGAACCCGGTGAAACCCCGTCTCTACTAAAAAATACAAAAAACTAGCCGGGCGAGGTGGCGGGCGCCTGTAGTCCCAGCTACTCGGGAGGCTGAGGCAGGAGAATGGCGTGAACCTGGGAGGCGGAGCTTGCAGTGAGCTGAGATCCGGCCACTGCACTCCAGCCTGGGTGACAGAGCGAGACCCCATCTCAAACAAAAAAAAAAAAAAAAAAAAAAAAGAAATTAAGGGCCAGGCGCAGTGGCTTACACCTGTAATCCCAGCACTTTGGGAGGCCGAGGTGGGCAGATCATGAGGTCAGGATATCGAGATCATCCTGGCTAACACAGTGAAACCCTGTGTCTACTAAAAAATACAAAAAGTTAGCTGGGAGTGGTGGCGGGCCCCCGTAGTCCCAGCTATTCCAGAGGCTGAGACAGGAGAATGGTGTGAACCCAGGAGGCGGATTGGTGCAGTGAGCCAAGATGGCGCCACTACACTCCAGCCTGGGTGACAGAGCAAGACTCTGTCTCAAAAAAAAAAAAAGAAATTAAGAAAGAGCTCTAAGCCCATACATTCAAGCGTGTGACAAACAACACTGACTATTTCAACTTTCCATTGTCCAGAAGGGGTAACGGAGGCCCTCAGAGAACAAGGAGAAAAGGGCTTGGTAAGGCCCCAGGTGGGGCGTGGCCATGCTGGGGTTCAACCCCATGCCAGTGCTCCTTCTGCCTGCTGCAGAATTAGGAGCACCTCCAGCCACCCAAACCTGATGGGCAACCGGGAACTTGGAGAACTGGCCTGTGCCCTCCTCTCCAGCCCAGTGCCCTTGGAACCCATGCAGGCATAGACACTTGCCTTCCCTGGGGCCCACACACAACAGGCTGGAACTTCCCTTAGCTGGAACACCCTCCTTCCACCCTCATCCCAGCCTCCTTGAATAAGGCCCCCCTCTTCAGGAAAGCCTAGCTCAGTTGGCCTAGGGCTCCTAGGCCCTGTGCACCATTGTTTCAGCACTTCCCCGGCTGTAGAATAGCTGTGGAAGTCTAAGCATGAGACTTAGGCAGGAATATCATCGCTGCTGTGCAGCCTGAAGAAGTTACAGAAGATGGATCTTCATCCCTCTGCAACCCTTAGGATTAAGGATTCTCTTATAGAAGAGTGGGGGGAAATGTCTCAACAGCGTGAGAATATTGTGACTGCAAAGCAAGTACTCAGTGTCTCTTGGGGGATTCTGCGGAAATCCTCAATAAGCTGCTCCTATGGGAGTTAAAATGAGACTTTGTTTTGGTCCTGAGAGGGCCAAGCAGAGAAGGATGGGGGAAGGAGCAGCAGGAGGACTCGAGGCAGGAAAAAGGGGTCTGAGGCTGGGGCTGGGAGACCCCTTGTCCATTTGCTTGTCTGTCTTCCTTCAGACTGTGGGCTCTCTGGGTTCTGAGTGTGCCCTGGACCACAGAGGCACGCAGCATGGGGTGGATAGATGGGCACTCGGCCCTGTGAGCTCAGAAGGGACACTCGGGATTCCCTCAAGCCCACCCCTCAGAGAGGGCCCCAGAAGTTGAGCCAGGAAAGACACGAGCATCCCAGGCTCCAAAAATGTCTTTCTCAGCTTTCCCATGAGGCAATGTCCCTGAGGAGAAACTGGGAAATTTTGTGAAGGAAGTGGGTGAGTCTTCTGATCTCCTGGGGTGGAACAGATGGGGCAGGCTCTAAGGAGGGTGTTTCAGATGAAGGCCACGTTATAAAATGTGCAAGAGCATGGATACTGGAGCCAAAGGGCGGGAGTTCAAGTCCCAGCTTTGACGCTTGCTTTGTAACTTCGGACGGACAAGTGGCTATGCAACCTCTCTGTGCCTCCATCTCCCCCTCTGTAAAACTGGCCTTGGAAAGCACGGATCTTGGGTGAGTTTTGATAAAGGATGAGATCTAATAAGTAAGTCAGTGTGGGTAAAGAACTTGGGACATGGCTGGTCCATAACGGATGCTGCAGAAACAGCAGGTGTTCTTAATAGCAGGTGTTCTCAACAGGGCAGGAAGCCATCCCCAAGGGCTAGTTGGGACCTTAGACCCTGGAAGTCAGGCAGACATGGGTTTGAATCATTGGTTTGCCTCTCTGCCTCTCACACTCTGTGACTTATTTAAGCAATATGCTTGTCTTCTCAATCACATTCGAAATAAAGAGAAAAGTTTTGGCAGGCAGGGCACAGTGGCTCACGCTTGTAATCCCAACACTTTGGGAGGACAAGGAGAGTGGATCACTTGAGCCCAGGAGTTCAGGATCAGCCTGGGTAACATAGGGAGACACCGTCTCTGCAAAAAACACAAACGATTAGCTGGCGTTATAGTGTGCGCCTGTAGTCCTGTTACAGGAAAGGGGTCCTGATCGAGAGCCCAAGAGAGGGTTCTTGAATTTTGCACAAGAAAGAATTCTGGGCGAGTCCACAGTGCAAAGCAAAAGCAAGTTTATTAGGAAAGTAAAGGAATAAAAGAATGGCCACTCTATAGACAGAGCAGCCCTTGCCCATTGTTAGGGTTATTTCTTGGTGATATGCTAAGCAAGGGGTGGATTATTCATGACTCACCTTTTTAGACTATATAGGGTAACTTCCTGATGTTGCCATGGCATTTGTAAACTTTCATGGTGCTGGTGGGAGTATAGCAGTGAGGATGACCAGAGGTCACTCTCGTGGCCATCTTGGTTTTGGTGGGATTTAGCCGACTTCTTTGCTGCAGCCTGTTTTATCAGCAAGGTCTTTATGTCCTGTATCCTGTGCTGACCTCCTATCCTTTTCCATGACTTAGAATGCCTGAACAGCTGGGAATGCAGCCCAGTAGGTCTTAGCCTTATTTTACCTAGCTCCTATTCAAGATGGAGCTGCTGTGGTTTAAACATCTCTAACAATTTCCCCCACCCTTCTATAAGAGAACCCTTAATCCTAAGGGTTGCAGAAGGATGAAGATCCATGTTCTGTAACTTCTTCAGGCTGCATAGCAGCAATGATATTCCTGCCTAACTATGAGAGTCTCTTGTATTCAGAGTAGAGAGGAGCTCAGTCAGAAAGCACCAGTATGGTGACGGCCATTCATAAGTTTTGAGTTCTGACAAAAGGTGACATCTGAAAGATTAATAAGGGTTCAATTTAGGAAAATGTTGAGTAAGGGGCCAGGCACAGTGGCTCACGCCTGTAATCCCAGCACTTTGGGAGCCAGCTGCGGGTGGATCACCTGAGGTCAGGAGTTCGAGACCAGCCTGGCTAACATGGTGAAACCCCGTTTCTACTAAAAATACAAAAATTATCCAGGTGTGGTGGTACATGCCTGTAATCCCAGCTACTCAGGAGGCTGAGGCAAGAGAATCGCTTGAACCCAGGAGGCAGAGTTTGCAGTGAGCTGAGATCGCACCATTGCACTCCAGCTTGGGCAACAAGAGCAAAACTCTGTCTCAAAAAAAAAAAAAAAAGAAAAAAGAAAATGTTGAGTAAGCTTGTTCTGCATTCCTACACAAAGAATACAACAGCAATATTCCACAGCGGTAAAACAAAATAAGTAAAATTATCCAAGTAAACTAAATTAGAAAGCTCTCCATGAACTGGGCAACTGTTGGAATCAAGCTGATATGGGGTTGCTAGCTCATTGCAATGTACCCAGAAATAGAATATTGATCCAGATGTTTACATTATGCATCCCTCTTGTTTTTTCTGAGCAGCAGTTAGAGATCACCGGTTAGGTCCCAGGAATAAGCAAGGTTAGCCTAAATTGCAGAAACAAACTTAAAAGTAACTGATGAGACTAGAATTTAATAACAAGTATACCATAGTTTTTGAAACATAATTTCTCTCTCCAGTTTCCCATTTTTACTAAAGACAAATCATAGTAAGACCAATTTGTTTTCTTATACTTGGCCTGATTATTTGTATAGTGCAGCAAGAATAATTATTTTTCACATAAGCTCTTTTTAAATTGGCTTTGATCGAACTCTGTTTAATAGAAGGAATTTTAGATAAGACTTTTTTAGAGCTGAGCACTGCCATGGGTTTGTATCCATGAGTTAGGTAAATTGCTCTCTTCTTGGGGTCCCAAGATAACTTGGGGCTCCTGGACCTGTTAGAAGTGACATTCTTTACTTATAGGTCAGAAACCTTGTACAAAGACTGTTGTAGATGAGGGGTGAGACCAGTTCCCTAAGGGGCTTTTACTGGCTTTACAAGTCAAGTTTGATTCCTTAAAGGAAAGCACACCATTCCAGTCAAAGCCTTGGTAAAATAACCAGTTGTTCCAAATGTGTCCTGTTGCAAAAGAAAACAGATTCTTATTGCACTTTTGCAAATAACTATACTGCCGTAAGTTAAAAATACGCACAACTAGTTTCCAAATTCTGGAGAAATTGGGTAGAGAAAAACAAATATGCTCCAAATTTTGTTCACAGGAGTATACTTTACTTAGTTGCTACAAGCTGTAAATAGCACAAAAGAAGTTTCCTCGATTCTGAAAAACAAAATAAAGAATCACCAGCGTTTTAAGCAAAAAGTTAAAAAGATTACTTTAGATTTCTATTAGTTTAGTCCATTCAGTTAACATTTGTTTGATATTCATGAACATTTCAGTTCTCCTCGAGAGTTCTGAAAGTTTTTTCCACTATTCTAATGTCACAATTTCCAAAGTTATCAGAAACCTGCATGTAAGAACACCTGTTGGCTGGGTGTGGTGGCTCACGCCTATAATCCCAGTAGTCTGGGAGGCTGAGGCGGGTGGATCACCTGAGGTCAGGAGCTCAAGACCAGGTTGGCCAACATGGCGAAACCCTGTCTCTACTAAAAATACAAAAATTAGGCAGGCATGGTGGCATGTGCCTGTAATCCCAGCTACTCGGGAGGCTGAGGCAGGAGAATGGCTTGAACTCAGGAGGCAGATATTGCAATGACCCAAGATCATGCCATTGTACTCCAGCCTCAGTGACAGAGCAAGACTCCATCTGAAAAAATAAAAAAAAAATTAAAAAAAAAGAAAACACCTGTTAGAGTTCTATAGTTGATTATAAAACCACCTTTTTTTTCTTTTTTTTTTTTTTTGAGATGGGGTTTCACTCTTGTTGCCTAGGCTGGAGTGCAATGGTGCAGTCTCAGCTCACTGCAACCTCCGCCTCCTGGGCACAAGCAATTCTCCTGCCTCAGCCTCCCGAGTAACAGGGATTACAGGCATCTGCCACCATGCCCGGCTAATTTTTTGTATGTTTAGTAGAGATGGGGTTTCACCGTGTCAGCCAGGCTGGTCTCAAACTCCTGACCTCAGGTGATCCATCAGCCTCGGCCTCCCAAAGTGCTGGGGTTAAATGTGTGAGCTACCATGCCCAGCCTAAAACCACCTTTTTTGTTGTTGTTTTTCCAAGATGGAATCTTGCTCTGTCGCCCAGGTTGGAGTGCAGTGGCGTCACCTTGGCTCACTGCAACTTCCACTTCTTGGGCCCAAGCAATTTTCCTGCCTCAGCCTCCTGAGTAACTGGGATTACAGGCGCCTGCCACCATACCTAGCTAATTTCTGTATTTTTAGTAGAGACGGGGTTTCACCATGTTGGCCAGGCTGGTCTTGAACTCCTGACCTCAAGTGATCTGGCCACCTCGGTTTCCCAAAGGGCTGGGATTACAGGTGTGAGCCATCAGCCCAGTCAAAACCACTTTTTCAAGAAGATTCAAACAAGACAATTGTTTGTAGATGACAAAACGTCTTAGGACAGCCACTATTAAAAACACAATTGGGTCAGGTGCAGTGGCTCACGCCTGTAATCCCAGCACTTTGGGAGGCCGAGGCAGGCGGATCACAAGGTCAGGAGTTCGAGACCAGCCTGACCAACATGGTGAAACCTCATCTCTACTAAAAATACAAAAATTAGCCGGGCGTGGTGACACATGCTTGTAATCCTAGCAACTCGGGAGGCTAGGGCAGGAGAATCGCTTGAATCCGGGAGATGGAGGTTGCAGTGAGCCGAGATCTTGCCACTGCACTCCAGCCTGGGCAACAGGGCGAGACTCCATCTCAAAAACAACAACAACAGGCCGGGCGCGGTGGCTCAAGCCTGTAATCCTAGCACTTTGGGAGGCCGAGACGGGCGGATCACGAGGTCAGGAGATCGAGACCATCCTGGCTAACACGGTGAAACCCCGTCTCTACTAAAAAGTACAAAAAACTAGCCGGGCGAGGTGGCAAGCGCCTGTAGTCCCAGCTACTCGGGAGGCTGAGGCAGGAGAATGGCGTAAACCCGGGAGGCGGAGCTTGCAGTGAGCAGAGATCCGGCCACTGAACTCCAGCCTGGGTGACAGAGTGAGACTCCGTCTCAAAAAACAACAACAACAACAACAACAACAACAAAAAACCACAATTGACAAGCAGGGCGTAGTGGCTCATGCCTGTAGTCCCAGCACTTTGGGAGGCCAAGTTGGGTGGATCACGAGGTCAGGAGATCGAGAACATCCAGGCTAACATGGTGAAACCCCATCTCTACTAAAAATACAAAAATTAGTTGGGTGTGGTGGCGCACCTGTAGTCCCAGCTACTCGGGAGGCTGAGGCAGGAGAATCGCTTGAACCCGGGAGGTGGAGACTGCAGTGAGCCAAGATCACGCCACTGCACTCTAGCCAGCCGATAGAGTGAGACTCCATCTCAAAAAAAAAGAAAAGAAAAAAAAGAAATTTCTCTACCTCTGTGGCATACAATGATTTTATGTAACAATTATAATTATTAATAACAAACACTAAGCCATATCAGAATTATAGTTTTCCATAATTTGGGACCACATACCAATAACATTTGTACAAATACAGTCCAAAGAAAACCAAACACCATTTTATATTTGACAATGCTTTTGTATGATTTTTTTTTTTTTTTTTTTTTTTTGAGACAGAGTTTCGCTCTTGTTGCCCAGGCTGGAGTGAAATGGTATGATCTCAGCTCACCGCAACCTCCGCCTCCCGGGTTCAAGCAATTCTCCTGCCTCAGCCTCCCGAGTAGCTGGGATTACAGACATGCGGCACCACGCCCGGCTCATTTTTGTATTTTTAGTAGAGACGGGGTTTCTCCATGTTGGTCAGGCTGGTCTCAAACTCCCGACTTTAGGTGATCTGCCTGCCTCGGCCTCCCAAAATGTTCGGATTACAGGCGTGAGTAACTGCGCTCAGCCTTGTATGACTTTTATACCAAATAAGCCAAATGTCACTGTTGCATTAATGCATTATTGATGTCAAACCCAATTTATCTTTCTTTTTTTTTTTTTTTTTTTTTGAGATGGTGTCTTGCTCTGTCACCAGGCTGGAGTTCGATGGCGTAATCTCAGCTCACTGCAACCTCTGCCTCCCGCGTTCAAGCGATTCTCCTGCCTCACCCTCCCGAGTAGCTGGGATTACAGGTGCCTGCCACCATACCCGGCTAATTTTTGTATTTTTAGTAGAAATGGGGTTTCACCATATTGGCCATGCTCGTCTTGAACTCCTGACCTCATGATCTGCCCGCCTTGGCCTCCCTAAGTGCTGGAATTACAGGCCGTGAACCACCACACCCGGCAAACCCAATTCTTAATAAAACCTTATAACAAATGTATTTTAATCTTAATCAGTTTGACCATAAGGTAAGATTTTCATAAACCTTTTATAACCCTTTACAAATTTTTGTTAAAGAGCAGATCATCATGGCTGGGCCTGGTGGCTCATGCTTGTAATCCCAGCACTTTGGGAGGCTGAGTCGGGCAGATCACCTGAGGTCAACATGGAGAAACCCCATCTCTACTAAAAATACAAAAATTAGCTGGGCATGTGGAATGTGCCTGTAGTCCCAGCTACTTGGGAGGCTGAGGCAGGAGAATCACTTGAATCCGGGAGGCAGAGGTTGCAGTGAGCTGAGATTGTGCCATTGCACTCCAGCCTGGGCCACAAAAACCTTGGTAAGTTTGGGATTTTAATTATGTACTAGGTGTGGAGCCTAGGACATCAGACAGAAGTGCAGATAAGGGCTGACTCTTTCCAGCATAGCTAGGGGACATGGCTAACTCCACATGTCCCCAGGCCTTATCTAGAATCTAATGCTCCAAAGTAGGTAAATTGAACAATTTTCAAAGTCAAAGAAGCAGTTTATGACCTTAAAGCATTTAGCAAACCTAATATTTGACTTGCCTAATTTAGAACAAATGTTTACAATTTTGAAGACATTTTTATTTTACCAATAATCTTTACAGCTGTTTTTATATCCCAAAGATTACTAATGTCACACGAACTAAATAAAAGGCATTACACTTTTTACTTTTCTGATAAGATATTTGATTTAAGCACCTATTATTATTAAACCAGTTAATCAAAGCTCTTTCATATATAAACATCACAGACATCATACATATAAATACATAGAAGATAAAGGACTCATTTTCCAAGCCAGAAATTGAACCAGAATTTGAACCAGAAATTGAATCCAGCCACCATTGTGAAAAGAGAAAGCGAGTCGCCGCCAACTCGCGCACCTTGTTCTTCTGCCGCTCCACCGTCCTACTCCTCCGCCGGTCGCAATGGAAGAGATCGCCATGCTCCTCATTGACAATGGCTCCAGCATGTGCAAAGTTGGCTTTGCTGGGGACGACGACCCCCGAACCGTGTTTCCCTCCATCGTCGGATGCCCCCGACACCAGGGCGTGATGGTGGGCATGGGCCAGAAGGACTCCTATGTGGGCAACGAGGCCCAGAGCACGGGCAGCATCCTGACCCTGAAGTACCCTATTGAGCATGGCATTGTCACCAACTGGGACGACATGGAGATCTGGCACCACACCTTCTACAACGAGCTGCCCGTGGCCCCAGAGGAGCACCCGGTGCTGCTGACCGAGGCCCCCCTGAACCCCAAGACCAACAGAGAGAAGATGACTCAGATTATGTTTGAGACCTTCAACACCCCGGCCATGCACGTGGCCATCCAGGCAGTTCTGTCCCTCTACACCTCTGGGCGCACCACTGGCATTGTCATGGACTCTGGAGACGGGGTCACCCACACGGTGACCATCTACGAGAGCTACGCCCTCCCCCATGCCATCCTGCGTCTGGACCTGGCTGGCCGGGACCTGACCATCTACCTCGTGAAGATCTTCACCGAGCATGGCTACAGCTTCACCTTCACGGCCGAGCGGGAAATTGTGCGCGACATCAAGGAGAAGCTGTGCTACGTTGTCCTGGACTTTGAGCAGGAGATGGCCACCACCGCATCTTCCTCTTTTCTGGAGAAGAGCTACAAGCTGCCCGATGGCCAGGTCATCACCATCGGCAATGAGCAGTTCCGGTGTCTGGAGGCACTGTTCCAGTCTTCCTTCCTGGGCATGGAACCTTGCGGCATCCATGAGATGCTTCAACTCCATCATGAAGTGTGATGTGGACATCCGCAAAGACCTGTACGCCAACACGGTGCTGTCCAGAGGCACCAACATGTACCCAGGCATCGCCGACAGGATGCAGAAGGAGATCACCACCCTGGCACCGAGCACCATGAAGATCAAGATCATTGCACCCCCAGAGCGCAAGTACTCGGTGTGGATCGGCAGCTCCAACCTGGCCTCACTATCCACCTTCCAGCAGATGTGGATAAGCAAGCAGAAGTAGGACAAGTCGGGCCCCTACATCGTCCACTGCAAATGCTTCTAAATGGACCGAGCAGATGCGTAGCATTTGCTGCACGGGTTAATTCAGATGTATAAACTTGCCCTTGGCAAATGCATACACCTCATGCTAGTCTCACGAAACTGGAATAAGCCTTCGAAAAGAAATTGTCCTCGAAGCTTGTATCTGATATCAGCACTGGATTGTAGAACTTGTTCCTGATTTTGACCTTGTATTCAAGTTAACTGTTCCCCTTGGTATTTGTTTAATACCCTGTACATATCTTTGAGTTCAACCTTTAGTACATGTGGCTTGGTCACTTCGTGGCTGAGGTAAGAACGCGCTTGTGGAAGACAAGTCTGTGGCTTGGTGAGTCTGCGTGGCCAGCAGTCTCCAATCTGTGCAGGGTATTAATGCGTCAGGGCTTGAGTGTTCTGGGATTTCTCTAGAGGCTGGCAAAGGCTCCTGAACCAGTTGTTTCTGTCCTGCTGGTCTGTCAGGGTTGGAAAGTCCAAGCCATAGGACCCAGTTTTCTTAGCTGATGTTTTCTGCCAGAACACCATGGGCTGTTACTTGCCTTGAGTTGGAAGCAGTTTGCATTTACACCTGTAAATGTATTCATCCTTGTAATTTATGCAAGATTTTTTTTGTATGCAATTCTCGATTCTTTAAAGAGATGACAACAAATTTTGGTTTTCTACTGTTATGTGAGAACATCAGACCCCAGGAACACGTCATTGTGTAAGGAAAAATAAAAGTGCTGCTATAACCGAAAAAAAAAGAAAAGAAAAGAAAAGAGAAAGCATGGCCCATGGTTACAAGGTCAAGCTCCCCAAGCACATGACTGACTAGTTTGCTGGGCTGTCTTGAAAAGCGAGCTCACAGGTATCCTAAGCCCATGTTCTATCCTAAGGTACTCCTCTCCATGATAGAACAATATAGAAAGACACACAAAGCACATCAGATTCGCTACAGTTTAAGACTAGCCTCAGGCCCGGCATGGTGGCTCAAGTCTGTAATCCCAACACTTTGGGAGGCCCATGCAGGCAGATCACCTGAGGTCGGGAGTTCAAGACCAGCCTGACCAACATGGAGAAACCCCGTCTGTATTAAAAAAGTACAAAATTAGCCAGACGTGGTGCCTGTAGTCCCAGCTACTCAGGAGGCTGAGGCAGGAGAATCGCTTGAACCCGGGAGGCGGAGGTTGCGGTGAGTCGAGATCACGCCATTGCACTGCCCATTTCACTCTGGGCAACAACAGCAAAACTCTGTCTAAAGACTAGCCTCACAAATCCTTTTTTCCAGTAATCCAAACTTTACATGAAACAGTGATTTTTACCATTCATTCAACTGATTTGCATAGAGAAAGAAAGGAAAGCATTGCCTGAGGCAGGGTGGGGAAGGCAGGTGCTCAGGGAGGCCAGAGAAAGATCCACCCATTGCAGCGACACTGAAAAGTTCAGGCGGCCACTTGTCAGTAGCAAAGGGATCTTTTCCAGAAGTCCCATCAGCTCTCAAGTTTCCCTTTCAGGGAGGAAAATGCTCCCTGTATCCCACAATCCTGTACATGCCTGTCACCCACAGCCATCAGCAAAGAGTGCAAGGCAGATCAATCCAAAGAGAAGAGCAGTTAACATCCTGTAGTGCTAAACCTGTTCTTAGCTGAAAGGGACTTTACTGAGAGGAGCCTCCAACTCCCTAAATCTTAAAGGGACTCTAACCCTTCTAAGTTGGGCCTCTAACCCAAGGTCAGTCAAGCATTCTTGCCTTTTATTTTTATTTATTTATTTATTTTTTATTTATTTATTTATTTTTGAGACGGAGTCTCGCTTTGTTGCCCAGGTTGGAGTGCAGTGGCATGATCTTAGCTCACTGCAACCTCCGCCTCCTGGGTTCAAGTGATTCTCTTGCCTCAGCCTCCTGAGTAGCTGGGATTACAGCCTCACGCCACCACACCTGGTTACTTGTATTTTTAGTAGACATGGGGTTTCGCCCATGTTGATCAGGCTGGGTCTTGAACTCCTGAACTCGGGTGATCCACCCACCTCAGCCTCCTAAAGTGCTGGGATTATAGCCATGAGCCACCGCACCCAGCCTCCTGCCTTTTATTAAGAGAGGGGCCTCTAACCCACTCTGACTTAGGAGAGACTCTAAGTCCCCTAAATTGGGCTTTTAACCCAATCCCATTCTTTACCCGGGTATAGGCATCCCACTTACCCAAAGTCTGCCAATTAGTCCTGCGGTCTATTTCCTTTGGGACAGGGGGTTTCTTCAATATTGTCCCTTCAGTGTTCACCAGAAAGATGTTACCAGACCCCATCACTTACGCAGTTAGCCTTTGTTTCGGGGGTTTCCACACTATAGTCCCTCCATAGTTGCCAGAAAGATGTTACAGGAAAGGGGTCCTGATTCAGATCCCAAAAGAGGGTTCTTGGATATCGCACAAGAAAGAATTCAGGGTAAGTCCACAGAGCAAAGCAAAAGCAAGTTCATTAGGAAAGTAAAGGAATAAAAGAAAGGCTGCTGCTCCATCGACAGAGCGGCTCTGAGGGCCGCTGGTTGCCCATTGTTATGGTTCTTTCTTGATGATATACTAAGCAAGGGGTGGATTATTTATGCCTCCCCTTTTTAGACCATATAGGGTAACTTCCTGACAGTGCCATGGCATTTGTAAACTGTCATGGAGCTGGTGGGAGTGTAGCAGTGCCATCTTGGTTTTGGTGGGATTTATCCGGCTTCTTTACTGCAACCCGTTTCATCAACAAGGTTTTTGTTTTTTGTTTTTTGTTTTTTGAGACAGAGTTTCACTCTCGTTGCCCAGGCTGGAGTACAATGGCTCCATCTCAGTTCACTGCAACCTCTGCCTCCGGGTTCAAGCTATTCTCCTGCGTCAGCCTCCCAAGTAGCTGGGATTACAGGCGCGTGCCACCACGCCCAGCTAATTTTGTATTTTTAGTAGAGACGTGGTTTCTCCGTGTTGGTCAGGCTGGCCTCAAACTCCTGACCTCAGGCGATCTGCCCACCTCGACCTCCCAAAGTGCTGGGATTACAGATGTGAGCCACCGCACCTGGCCCCAGCAAGGTCTTTATGACCCGTATCTTGTGTCAACCTCTTATTTCATTCTGTAACTTAGAATGCCTTAACCATCTGGGAATGCAGCTCAGTAGGTCTTGGCCTTATTTTACCTAGCTCCAATTTAAGATGGAGTTGCTTTGGTTTAAATGCCTCTGACAGTCCCAGCAACTAGGGACTGAGATACGAGGATCAATTGAGCCCAGGAAGTTGAGGCTACCAAAGTGCTAGGATTACAGGCATGAACCGCCACACCTGGCTCAATCAAAAGTTGTGTTTTTTGTTGTTGTTGTTGTTTGTTTGTTTGTTTGTTTTTGCCAGGCACAGGGGCTCACGCCTGTGATCCCAGCACTTTGGGAGGCCAAGGTGGGCAGATCACCTGAGGTCGGGAGTTTGAGACCAGCCTGACCAACATGGAGAAACCCTGTCTCTACTAAAAATACAAAATTAGCCGGGCATGGTGGTGCATGCCTGTAATCCCAGCTACTTGGGTGGCTGACACAGGGGAATCGCTTGAACCAAGTAGCTGGGATTACAGGCATGTGCCACCATGCCCGGCTAACTTTGTATTTTTAGTAGAGACGGGGTTTCTCCACGTTGGTCAGACTGGTCTCAAACTCTCGACCTCAGGTGATCTGCCCACCTTGGCCTCCCAAACTGCTGGGATCACAGGTGTGAGCCACTGCGCCCAGACTGTTTGGATTTTTTTCATAAGAAGACTATATCCTTTAATAACAGTTATAATAATTTTAAAGAAGAAGGCAGAGAACAAGAAAGAGGAATAGAGTGGAGAGGAGGGGAAGGATGAGGGAAGAAGGAAGAAGAGGAGGACAAGCAGAAGCAGCAAATTCAGGGTAATAAAATCCAGGACTCACCTGTGGGTAGGGGCAGTGAGGGGCCTGGAGGGGCAAGATTCCCTGAAAGGCCAGGTACTGCCTGTGGAAGGGTGATGGGGCAGAGATAAGTGGCTTGCACAGTTGGCAAAGCTGGGGCCACCACAGTTGAGGGTTCCCTGTGGTTCCTGAGAGAAGCCCCATCCCACTTTACTATGAGTCTTTCTTCCTTTCCTATTATGAAAAGAAATATACAAGAAGCCTAGTGAAAAACCCAAATACTAAGAAAGGGTACACAGTGAAAAATGAGTCTAAGCCCAGACCCACTCCCCAGAGACAGCGACCAGCAAGCTGGCTCTATGTGTGTTTCCAAAATGTCCCAAGGTCTTTTGATTCTTAGGCCTTGGGCCACGTGTACTACGGTGGCCATAGAGGCGATTCGGAAGGAGTCACCGCCCTGGGGAGCTCACCATTTGGCTAGATGATCAAGAAGACAATGTTTCTATTAGACAGGGAGGGCTGCTGTGTGAGAGACCGTGGAAGGCAGTACTGCTGCCCCCAGGGCCAGGTAGGACATTGTGTGGGTGAAAGCACAGCAGGTGGGGACGGTGTGAGCCAAGGTATGATGGTGAGAAGATCACCACAGATTCCATGAGCAGCAACTAATTCAGTGTAGAGTGCAGCACGTGCACGGGTGGGAGCGAGCTGGCCAGCCTGGAGACCTGGAGGCCATGCCACCGCCATGAGGGTGTTGAGCTTTCATGGACATTCAGCAGCCGCTAGCCCTGGCCAAGTCAAAGTCAACCTCTTGATTTTTCTTTTCTTTTTTTTTTTTAGACAGGGCCTTGCTCTGTTGCCAGGCTGGAGTGCAGTGGTGTGATCACAGCTCACTGCAGCCTCTAACTCCTGGGCTCAAGCAATCTCCTGCCTCAGTCTCTCTAGGGGGTGAGACCACAGGTGCACTCCACCACACCCAGCTATTTTTATTTTTTTTTTTTCGTAGAGAGGGAGTCTCACTATTGCCCAGACTGGTCTTGAATTCTGGGGCTCAAGTGATTTGCCTGCCTCGGCCTCCCAAAGTGCTGAGATTACAGGTGTTAGCCACTGTGCCCAGCCTTGATTTCTAATACATCCATGAAAGCTGAATCTCAATCTCTTGACCAGAGGAACTATGGAAGAGAAAATGGGAAAGAGGTTAAAGATGAAGAGGGTTGTGGTGGGGGTTGTGGTGCTGAAGGATGAGGTGCAGGGGGACAGTTTCCACCCCAGGGAGACAGGGCAGCCAGAGCATAGACTCAGCTGAAAGAGACCTGACCCACTAGGATCTCCCTCTGGGGCGCTGGACAACCCCCTCTACCTCAGTTTCCTCCTCCACCAAATGGGAACAGTGGTGACCCCTGCCTTGAACTCACAGGAGTGCCCTGAGCAGGGATGAGGGAGACTGTAGAGGAACCCCACGCACACATCATGTCCTGGCACAGGTGGCCAGAGTCCATGTGCAACATGTCCATGAACAGGACATGGGTACCCTCTTACGGTGTTGTTACCATGACAACCCCCAAGGACTTAGGTTTTTGCCTTAGTGATGGGAAGGGCCCCAGTGCTGCCTTGAGGGTTATTTTCAAACTCGCTGATAGGGCTACAGAGAGAAGAGTACTTCCTCCTCCCCTTCTTGGGAAATCTCTCCCCAGTACAGCAGAGGTGGCCTCCAAGGTAGGGTCTTGCTCAGCAGAAACAGTCACCCACCAAACAGTTCTTTTCTTTTTTTTTTTTTTGAGACGGAGTCTTGCTCTGTCACCCAGGCTGGAGTGCAGTGACATGATCTCGGCTTACTGCAACCTCTGCCTCCTGGGTTCAAGTGATTCTCCTGCCTCAGCTAAAAATACAAAAAATTAGCTGGGCATGGTGGCACACACCTGTAATCCCAGCTACTCAGGAGGCCGAGGCAGGAGAATCTCTCCACTGCACTCCAGCCTGGGCAACAGAGTGAGACTCTGCCTCCAAAAAAAGAAAAGAAAAAAAGAATGTACAGGCCAGGTGCGATGGCTCATGCCTGTAATCCTAGCACTTTGGGAGGCCAAAGTGGGTGGATCACCTGAGGTCAGGAGTTCAAGACCAGCCTGGCCAACATGGTGAAACCCCATCTCTACTAAAAATACAAAAATTAGCTGGGCGTAGTGGCATGCTCCTGTAGTCCCAGCTACTTGGGAGGTTGAAGCAGAAGAGTCCCTTAAACCCGGGAGGCAGAGATTTGCAGTGAGCCAAGATAGCACCACTGCACTCTGACCTGGGTGACAGAGCGAGACTCTGTCTAAAAAGAAAAAGAAAAGAAAAGAAAAATGTACACAGCAAATTTTTCTTTTCTTTTCTTTCTTTTTTCTTTTTGGAGATAGAGTCTTGCTGTGTTGCCCAGGCTGGAGTGCAGTGGCGCAATCTTGGCTCACTGCAAGCTCCACCTCCCGGGTTCATGCCATTCTCCTGCCTCTGCCTCCCGAGTAGCTGGGACCACAGGCACCCGCCACCATGCCTGGCTAATTTTTTTGTATTTTTAGTAGAGACAGGGGTCTTACCATGTTAGCTGGGATGGTCTTGATCTCCTGACCTTGTGATCCACCCGCCTCGGCCTCCCAAAGTGTTGGGATTACAGGCGTGAGCCACCATGCCTGGCCCATAACAACTTTTTCATAACAGTCAAAAGGCAGGAACAACCAAAATATTCATCAACATGTCCATGAAACTGTGGTATATCAATTCAATGGAATGCTGTTTGTCAATAAAGAAGAATGAACTAACCATACATGCAGAAACACAAATAAGCCTCATAAACATTGCACTAAGTGAAATAAGCCAGATGCAAAGGTCACATATGGGATGATTCTATTCATATGAAATGTCCAGAAAGGACAAAACTATAGTGATAGAAAGTAGGGGCTGGGCGCAGTGGCTCACGCCTATAATCCTAGCACTTTGGGAGGCCAAGGTGGGCAGATCACCTGAGGTCAGGAGTTCAAGACCAGCCTGACCAACATGAAGAAACCCTGTCTCTACTAAAAATACAAAATTAGCCGGGTGTGGTGGCGCATGCCTGTAATCCCAGCTACTCGGGAGGTTGAGGCAGGAGAATCGCTTGAACTCGGGGGGCGGAGGTTGCGGTGAGCTGAGATCGCGCCATCGCACTCCAGCTTGGGCAGTAAGAGGGAAATTCCGTCTCAAAAAATAAAATAAAATAAAATTAGCCGGGTGTTATGGCACATGCCTGTAGTCCCAGCTACTCAGGAGGCTGAGGCAGGAGAATCGCTTGAACCCGGGAGGCAGAGGTTGTGATGAGCCAAGATCGAGCCACTGCACTCCAGTCTGGGTGACAGAACGAGACTCCATCTCAAAAAACAAAAAACAAACAAACAAAACGTAGGTCAGTGGTTACCAGGGACCACGGTTAGGAAGAGGAGACTAACTGCAAGGGGGAGTGAGGGAGCATTTGGGACAATGAAAATGCTCTGTGTCTGGATTGCAGCGGTCGTTACACCATTTAGAACATTTGTCAATGATCATAGAGGTAGGTAATTTACAACTCAATTTAAAAAGTTGTGAGGTAGGGAGGTAAGCGTTAGTAATATGTGGGGATGTCTTCCCAGGAAAGAGCATTGCTTCCTATACCCACTGTCTTCTATGGACAAGCCTGAGCTCACATGAGTGGGGTCTTGATCCCCCTGAAGATGACAGAATGGTATGAAGTTGAGGAAGAGGAGTAGCCCTGCAGCACCCACCTCGATGCTCACTCAGGAAGGCTCTGAGTGTACACAACGGAGGGAGGCCCAGGCTGCACTCAGGAGACCACCAACCCAGCCTGAGGCAAGGGGCAAGATCCTTCCCCTCTATACATTCCTGTTTCCTCCTCTGTGAAATGAACATGGGGGCCGCATTGGATGAAATGGAAACTTCTTACAGTGTGTTCCATGGAACAGTGGTCTGCAAAATTCTCTGTGAAAAGGGTTCCTCATGCAAGGAAGTATATGAAACCTCCCTCTTGCTGTTTCTTGAAGACTCACAATACACCACTTGCTAAAGGCACTGAGTAATGCCACAGAAAAGGAACCTGTTTCACTCTGATTAACCCTGATTTCTTCAAATCTGTTCCCATTTTTACAGAACACACAAACATCCCAGAAGGCCTAGGGCATGCCTTGGAGTCTGGATCTTAGGCTGGAAGGATTGGAATGGGCTTAGCCCCAACTCCTTCTGGGGCAAGCATTGCTCAGGGCTAGAAAGGGATAGGCAAAACCCATGCCTCCAAACCTCACCCTGCCATCCCTTTACCCTTCCCCATTCTGCACTTTGCTTAATATCAACCAGCCATCAGCAGGATGGTGCAAGAGGCTCTAACTCAACCAGGACAGGAAGGAACTCAGGAACAATTCACCTACCAGAGGCCCAAGGATTGAGAAAGGCCAGGACTGAGCAACCACGGCACAGGTTCAGCTTATGCAGGTCTCCAGCCCCTCCTAGCCCCCAGCACAGGGTGTTTCCTCTCCTCTGAGTCTGTTCTGTGCAGGGGCACAGCACCCAGCTGTAAGTTGTAAGGAGGGCTCAGATGCTATCTAGGAACTCTGCCTTCCAGAAGGAGGACCCCAGGAAACCTCACAAGAAAACTTAGCCCTTTGAAATGAAATCCTCACCCTATTCCAGAACTTATTATGGCTCCCTGCTGCCCCAGTGGCCTCCATTCACTGCCCACTGGCTCTGAACTAACTCATCACCTCCACCTACTAGGGAATCACCTTCCACAGAACATTAACATTGGACACCCACTCAAAGCAGTGTTCAGGGCCGAGCGTTGTGGCTCACGCCTGTAATTCCAACACTTTGGGAGGCCGAGGCGGGTGGATCACAAGGTCAGGAGATCGAGACCATCCTAGTTAACATGGTGAAACCCTGTCTCTACTAAAAATACAAAAAAAAAAAAAAAAATCAGCCAGGCATGGTGGCGGGGGCCTGTAGTCCCAGCTACTTGGGAGGCAGAGGCAGAATGGTGTGAACCCGAAGGCAGAGCTTGCAGTGAGCCGAGATCGTGCCACTGACTCCAGCCTGGGCAACAGGGCGAGACTCCGTCTCAAAAAAAACAAAAACAAAAAACAGTGTTCATGACTGTAGCATCATACACTCAGTAGTGTGTATCAATAAAGAGGAATGAACTAACCATACATGCAGAAACACAATTAGCACAGGGGTGGGGTGCGGGGGACAGTGAGGATTCGCAACCCCTCGAATTTCTTTTTCTTTTTCTTTTTAAATATTGAGATGGAGTCTCGTTGTTAACCAGGCTGGTCTCAAACTCCTAGGCTCAAGTGATCCTCCTGCCTCAGCCTCCTAAAATGCTGGGATTAGAGGCATAAGCCACCACACCTGGCCAACCCCTCGAATTTCTCCGGTATATTTTATTTCAAACTTCCGAACACTATCTCTACTACTTGCTATGTTTTCTCTTGCTGATGCCTCTGTGTGGGAGACCGGCCACGGGCCATTACTCCCATTTTCTAGAGGGGTACAACTGAGACCAAGAGTCGTCAAGAGGCTGCCACAGGCCAGATGCAGTGGCTCACACCTGTAATCCCAGCACTTTGGGAAGGCCAGCGGTGTGGATCACTTGAGCTCACGAGGTTGAGGCTTCAGTGAGCCAAGAGATTGTACCACTGCACTCCAGCCTCAGCGACAGAGTGAGATCCTGTCTCCAAAAAAAAGAGGCTGTGACATAAGATAGAGGGCCAGCTGAGACCAACAACACAGGTGTAAGGCTCCTGGCCCTGAGCATGTCCCACCTTGAAGAAGGCTCTGGAAACATCCCAGAAAGAGGGCTGTATTTGGTTTCTCACACATGTGCTAAGCTTTATTCTTTTCTTTCTTTTTTTTTTTTTTTTTTTTTTTTTTTTTT
>NC_037669.1:92041876-92052214 GCF_003255815.1 Theropithecus gelada
ACTGCACTCCAGCCTCCCGGGTTCACGCCATTCTCCTGCCTCAGCCTCCCGAGTAGCTGGGACTACAGGCGCCCGCCACCTCGCCCGGCTAGTTTTTTTGTATTTTTTTAGTAGAGACGGGGTTTCACCGTGTTAGCCAGGATGGTCTCGATCTCCTGACCTCGTGATCCGCCCGTCTCGGCCTCCCAAAGTGCTGGGATTACAGGCTTGAGCCACCGCGCCCGGCCTAGCTTTATTCTTTTCTACAAGCAACTCTCAATTCTTTCTCAAATAATGGTCTCCTGGGAAAATAGTGCCCTCTGGTGGCCTTCCTGGGTGCTACATCAATGCCCTCCAATGGGAAGAGTGGGATAAAAAGTCCTTCCCCAACCTTCTGGGAAGAGAAAAGAACCCTAGGAACCCATCTCACCACCCCAAGCCATAATCCAGTCTATCTTCCATGGGGAAAAGCAGGGGAGGAATGATGGCTTCTCAGAGACTCTTTCTAAATCCACTGCCTTCAGGATGACATTCAAAGTCTTATTCTTTTTTTTTTTTTTTTTTTTTTTTTGAGACGGAGTCTCGCTGTGTCGCCCAGGCTGGAGTGCAGTGGCGCGATCTCGGCTCACTGCAAGCTCCGCCTCCCGGGTTCACGCCATTCTCCCGCCTCAGCCTCCGAGTAGCTGGGACTACAGGCGCCCGCCACCACGCCCGGCTAGTTTTTTGTATTTTTAGTAGAGACGGGGTTTCACCATGTTAGCCAGGATGGTCTCGATCTCCTGACCTCGTGATCCACCCGCCTCGGCCTCCCAAAGTGCTGGGATTACAGGCTTGAGCCACCGCGCCCGGCCTCAAAGTCTTATTCTTTATTCACTCCACAAACATTTCTCCTTGCCGCCATGAGCCAGGCTCTACGCGACTGCTGGGAACAAGGGACCATAGTGCCCTGAAGGAGCTCCCAGCTCCTGCAGGAAGTCCAGGGCTGTCCTCTCCTGCTATGCCTGGATGCCTGCTTCCCACCTTCAGGGGCCAATGGGTTCCCTCCAGCATGACCTCTCCACGGCATCATTTTTTTTTTTTTAACTTTTTTAGGAGCAACTGGAAAGAGGAGGAAAATCTGAGAGTGGTGCTCTGAAAACCAATCAAAGCAAATGTTTCTAGGAGTGGCCAAGCACGCAATGAGGATAATAGGTGGCTGCTGGGTGGAGTAAAGTAAGGACTGCAAATTGGTCCCTATTCAGCAAAATGAAGGTCCCTGGAGAACTTGACAAAAGCCGTTTCCACCTGGGCATGGTGGCGCATGCCTGTAATCCCAGCACTTTGGGAGGCCAAGGTGGGCGGATCACTTGAGGTGGGGAGTTTGAGACCAGCCTGGCCAACATAGTGAAACTCCATCTCTACTAAAAATACAAAAATTAGCCAAGCGTGGTGGGGGGTGCCTGTAATCCCAGCTACTCGGGAGGCTGAGGCAGGAGACTCACTTGAACTCGGGAGGCGGAGGTTGCAGTGAATCGAGATTGCCACTACATTCCAGCCTGGGCGACAGTGAGATTCCATCTCAAAAAAAAAAAAAAAAGCCGCTTCCATGGAGTGGGGAAAATCAATGTCTGATGAGAGTGAGTCCAAGAGAAAATGGGAGGAGAGAAATTAGAGACAACTTTTTTGAGGAGTGTTATACTGTGTTGTTGTTGTTGTTTTTTTCCGGCGGAGTTTCGCTCTTCTTGCCCAGGCTGGAGTGCAATGGCGCCATCTTGGCTCACTGCAACCTCCGCCTCCCAGGTTCAAGCAATTCTCCTGCCTCAGCCTCCCGAGTAGCTGGGATTACAGGCATGCACCACTATGCCCAGCTAATTTTGTATTTTTAGTAGAGACGGGGTTTCTCCATGTTGAGTCTGGTCTCAAACTCCTGACCTCAGGTGATCCGCCCACCTCGGCCTCCCAAAGTGCTGGGATTACAGGTGTGAGCCACCGCGCCCGACCATGTTTTTTCTTTTTCTTTCTTTCTTTTTTTTTTTTGAGAGGGACTCTGTCTTCCAGGCTGGAGTGCAGTGTCCTGATCTCTGCTCACTGCATTCTCTGCCTCCTGGCTCAAGTGATTGTCCTGCCTCAGCCTCCTGAGTAGCTGGGATTACAGGTGCACACCACCATGCCTGGCTAATTTTTGTATTTTTGGTAGAGATGGAGTTTCTTTTATTTATTTATTTATTTATTGAGAGGGAGTCTCACACTGTCGCCCAGGCTGGAGTGCAGTGGCACCATCTCCACTCACATCAACCTCCCCCCTCCAAGGTTCAAGTGATTCTCCTACCTCAGCCTCCCAAGTAGCTGGCATTACAGGTGCCCACAACCACGCCCCACTAATTTTTTGTATTTTTAGTAGAGATGGAGTTTCACTATGTTGGCCAGGCTGGTCTTGAACTCCTGACCTATGATCCACCTGTCTCGGCCTCCCAAAGTGCTGGGATTACAGGCGTGAGCCACCATGCCCGGCTGAGATGGGGTTTCACCATGTTGGCCAGGCTGGTTTTGACCTCCTGACCTCGGCCTTCCAAAGTGCTGGGATTACAGGCATGAGTCATTGTGCCTGGCCAGGAGTTTTACTGTGAAGGGAAGGAATGAATATAGTTGGAGGGGAAAGTGGCATCAAGGAAAGACCTTTTGTCACTAATAATAAATATTTCATTGAAATACACTATTCATATGGAACAGCCAACAAATCTTGAGTGCGTAGCTCAGTGAATTTCCACAAGGTGAACACACTGAGGTAATCAGCACCCAGATCCAGAAACAGAAAGTGGCCAGGCGCAGTGGCTCATGCATATAATCCTAACACTTTGGGAGTCCCAGACGGAAGGATCGCTTGAGCTCGAGGGTTTGAGACCAGCCTGGGCATCACAATTAGACTCCCGTCTCTAAAATTAATTTTTTTTTCCCGAGACAGAGTCTTGCTGTGTTGCCCAGGCTGGAGTGCAGTGGCATCATCTCAGCTCACTGTAACCTCTGCCTCCTGGGTTCAAGCAATTCTCCTGCCTCAGCCTCCCAAGTAGCTGGGATTACAGGCGTGCACCACCATGCCTGGCTAATGTTTTGTATTTTTAGTAGAGATGGAGTTTCACCATGTTGGCCACGCTAGTCTCGCACTCCTTACCTCATGATCCACCCACCTCAGCTTCCCAAGGTGCTGGGATTACAGGTGTGAGCCACCATGCCTGGCAAAATAAAATTTTTAATTAGCTAGGTTTACGGGTGCATGCCTGGTTCAGGCTACTCAGGAAGCTGAGGTGGGAGGATCACTTGAACCTGGAATTTCTGTAGTGAGCCATGATCATGTCACTGTACTCCAGCCTGGGCCACAGAGCAAGACTCTGTCTCAAAAAGTGAAAAATAAATAAGAAACAGAATATGACCAGTTGCCAATATCCCCTTCATGGCCCCTTGCAATCACCACCATCTTTCTGAAAGGTAACTAGTACTATAACTTTTTTTTTTTTTTGAAACGGAGTCTCGCTCTGTCACCCAGGCTGGAGTGCAGTGGCTCAATCTTGGTTCACTGCAACCTACACCTCCTGGGTTCAAGCAATTCTCATGCCTCAGCCTCCATAGTAGCTGGAATTACAGTTGTGTGCCACCACGCATGGCTAAATTTTGTGTATGTAGTGTGTGTGTATATATATGTGTGTGTATTATATATGTATATGCGCGCACACACGTGCGTGCGTGTGTGTGTATGTGTGTGTATATATATATATATATATTTTTTTTTTTTTAGTAGAGACGGGGTTTCACCATGTTGGCCAGGCTGGTCTCGAATTCCTGGCCTCAAGTGATCTGCCTGCCTCAGCCTCCCAAAGTGCTGGGATTACAGGTGTGAGCCAGACCTAAACAGCATGTTCTCTTCTGTGTCTTCCGTCTTATGTTTGACATTGATGTGAGATTCACTCCTACTGTGGATAGTGCTTCTGTCCTTTTCATCACTGTATAAAATAACTTTGTTCTATTTACTGATTTAATTGTTGATGGGCATTAAGGTTGCTTTCTGTTTGGGGCTACAATGATTAACATGGCCATGAATATTTGTGCACGTGCATTTTGGCACATTTGAACTGTACTGTAGCTTCTGTGCCAACTTTTCCCTTCCCACAGCCTTCTGTGGCCACCTCCTTGCCTTCCCACGATTTCCATGGTTGCCCATGACCTCCTTCTGGCCACCTTCAGTGACTCTCCTCGGTGCACCTCTGAACTATGGACTCAGCTGCTCCCTTGTGGTTTCTTTCTCAGCCCCAGCTTTGTGGTCCTGTCCCACTACATGAAGTCCTCAATGCTAGTGCTCCCCAGATCCAGGGTCCTAAAAACCCTTTGTACATCCTCAGTGGGCATTACCATCTTCATGCTAATCAACACCAAATCTGTCTCCTGACTACACCCCCTGGCCAGGCCACCAGCACAAAACTGAGCTCATCAAATTCCTCCAAGAATTATGTCTCCAGTTGTTGAAATGTTACATCCACCCAGGTACTTGAATCATTACCTAAGAATCATTCTAGCCTCCTCCCTTCCCTCTAGCCCCCTACAATCTTAACTCTCAATTATCAAAATCTGATGAGATCTACCTCCTTCAGGGCTCCCAGGGTCATTCCTTTCCTTCGGTCTCTGAGCCCCCACCTTGCTTCAGAATCTCCCAGACTTTTGGGACAGCCAAAAGTCCTTGTTCCTCAGGCCTCTCCACTCTCCTCCACTGATCCACCCTAAAGCAAATCTGATCAGGTTATCACATACCCTCCACACCCTCCACTGTCCACAGGATAAGACCAAACTCTTCAGCAAAGTCCAATCCTTTCAAGAACTGTCCCTCACAGCCACTCCCATGTGCCCATTCTAGAACCGACTGGATCACAGGAGTAGTTCCCGGCAAGTACAGCGCCCCTCCTCACCTCCTGGCTGCTGAGGACCCTTTCCTTAGAAAGCACTTCCCCCCAGCTCCAAGCTCCCCTTCTCCAGCAACCTTCACCTTCAGCTTTAATCTCCTTTGGGACGTGCCCCCCACCGTACTGCCTTCCCCAGTCTCCGCCCCTCCTCTAGGTGCCCACCGGCCCTCCGTGAACCACAGCTATTGTCATGGTAATAATTTCATTATTAGAAGGAGCTTTATGCTCAGCGGACCAGAGCTCCCTGAGGGCAAGGGATTGTGGCATTATTTCAAGCACTGAATTTGTTCTAGTAATCCCTGAATAAACATATGTTGGATGAATGAATGCGGTAACAGGAATGTTGAGCCATGTATTAAACCACACAAAACACAGGAGGAGAGGAAAGTACTCAGAGATACGACAGGGAGAACTATTTGAAACAGTTCACAGACCCTGTGAACTGTGCAGAGAGGCCTAAATAGCCTGGGGCTTCTGGAGGGAAGGGAGGTTCCTGGGTGGTGGAGCACTGGTGCACAGAAAAGCAGATGAATCCTGAGAGGGAGATTCCCCACTGTGAAGGGTCTGGTGTTGGGGCCAAAGGCTGGGGGCTTCCACCTGTCCATCATGGCTTTTCAAACTGTAGGGTTTTTTTTTTTTGGAGATAGGGGGCAGGGGGGTGTCTCACTTTGTTGCCCAGGCTGGTCTCAAATTCGTGGGCTCAGGCAATCCTCCCACTTCGCCCTCCCAAAGTGCTGGGATTATAGATGTGAACCACTATGCTCAGCAGTAGGTTGCAATTAAATCATGCACTTATGGCTCTCAAAATCGTTCTAGGAACTGCCACAGGTGCAGGGGCTATAAAAGTAAATACGCCCACTTAGAAAATGGGGATAATTCTATGTCACAGAGTTGTAAAGATTAAATGAATTAATACAGATTAACACACTGGGAACAGCGTCAAGTGCATAAGCACTATGTAAACTTTAGCTATTATTTGCTATTATTGTATTTGCTGTTAATTGCTCTCTAGGTGCTCCCAGGGGGCTAAGAAGTCGTGGGAAGAAAGAAATGATTCTAAGAGAATCCAGTAAGGGCTAGAATGGAAGTGAGCAAACAATGCTGAGGCCCACAGCACATGTTGTACTGCGGGGTTCAAATCCCATAAGGCCAGCAACACCCGGGGTCTGTGAGCCCTCCAGAGTTGGGCCCTGGTGGTCGAGTCCAGTCCTGGGGGTCATTCCATTCCCTCCCTCATTATAAATTGGGGCCTGAAGGCCCGGGGCGGAAGAAAGGGGTCCACAATACTGCACGGTTAGAGGCCGAGCCAAGGCTGGATCCGGCCAGACCTCCACAGCTCTTCCTTAGCCTCCACATTCCCTCAGGGTGTGGGGCGCCAGGTTGGGGGCGAGGTAGTGGAGGCCCAACGGAGGCCGAAGCTAACTGGACGGCGCCTCGCGATGGGAACTACGCTTCCCAGCATGCGACGGGGCAAGGGGGCCTTTCAGCCGCGAGCAGTGTCTCGCAGGGTCTGCTGGGAGTTTTCATTGACCTCTGATCCCCCCCGCTCATTTTGATCCGCGCTAGTCCACTCTAGGCTCCGCCCCCTTCTGAGAGCGGATGACCTGGCAGAGTCCCGCGAGCCGCTTCCTTCTTCCCCTCTCATTGGCCCAGCCTAGCTGCCATTCGGTTGCGAGGAGGAGAAGTTGCTTACTGATTGGTGGATTCCGTTTGGCGCCAACTAGGAAAGGGGGGCGGGGCAGCAGCGGCCCCCACTGAGCTGCTATTACCGCGAAAGGCCAGATTGGTTGCGACAGCTTGGGTAAGAGGTGGAGGTCGGCTCGGTTTTCTGCTACCCAGAGCTGGGCAAGCGGGTGGGAGAACAGCGAAGACAGCTTGAGTCTGGGCCGTTGCCTCGAGGCTCTCGCCCGCCTTCTCTCGCTGACCCGCCGCGTTTGTTTGGATTTAATCTTCAGGTTGCCGGCGCCCGCCCGCCCGCTGGCCTCGCGGTGTGAGAGGGAAGCACCCGTGCCTGTGGCTGGCGCCTGGAGGGTCCGCACACCCGCCCGGCCGCGCCGCTTGCCCGCGGCAGCCGCGTCCCTGAACCGCGGAGTCGTGTTTGTGTTTGACCCGCGGGCGCCGGTGGCGCGCGGCCGAGGCCGGTGTGTGCGGGGCGGGGCGGTCGCGGCGGAGGCGGAGGAAGAGGGAGCTGGAGCTCTGCGAGGCCGGGCGCCGCCATGGAACTGGGCCCGGAGCCCCCGCACCGCCGCCGCCTGCTCTTCGCCTGCAGCCCCCCTCCCGCGCCGCAGCCCGTCGTGAAGGCGCTATTTGGCGCGCCAGCCGCCGGGGGACTGTCGCCTGTCACTAACCTGACCGTCACTATGGACCAGCTGCAGGGGCTGGGCAGGTGAGGAGAGACCGGCGGGCGGTGTCCCAGGCCCCTGGCCTCGGCGTCGGCCTCGGGGAGATCAGGCCAGGAAACGGACCGGGAGAAGGGCGAGACCCTTCCGTCCGGGTTCGCCGCTCGGGGACCAGCCGGGCTAGGGCCCGCCATGTGCACCCCCGCCCGGGCGGAATGTTGGGCGGGAGAGGCGGTCCGGACCTCCCAGGGGAAGATGTGGAGATCTCGGGCCTAAGCCCAAGCCAGGCCCACCTTCACCCATTTCGGATTGCTCCGTACTCTACTTCTGTCTCTATCCCTGGAAGCTCTTTGGAATCTACCCCCGCGGGGAAAATCAGGCTCTTCTAGGCGCTCACATTCACCCTTTGCTAAACCACCCTCAGGATCTTAGTTTGCTGTGATCTTTGTTCCTTCTCAATAAAGGACCATGGCATTTTCTTTCCTGGCGTTTATGTAAAATCATCTCAGTCCCTCGACCCGTGCACATTCCTGATGTCCACTCTGCTGCTTTCCTAAGGCCAGGTCTTTTTACCTAACTTTCTGAAAGCTTCCTGGGCTTTTCCTGATAGCAAAAAATGCATTCCACGGTGTTTCCGGCGGAAGAGCTACTTTCCCTTCAATCTCTGGCATCCCATTTGCTAAGCACATGTCTTGTGCATTTCCCAACTTCTGAAAAGCAGAAAGTGCCCTGTTCAACTTTCATCCCGACTCTGTCACAGTACCTAGGACACATGCTCTTGTTTTAGGAAATACCCCAATATTTGCCATAGCCATCATAACCTGCAGTGTGGTCCAAGGCCATGCCCACCCACTCCTTTTTTCTCCTTTGCCTAAGTGCTAATTGGGTGTTCAGAGTGGCAAAGTGGGATCTTTGCTTCTTAATCTGCTTCTTAAAGTGGCTGCTGCTTAATCTCATGGCCTATCTCCTGCATGTGACCTTTTAATTATATCCTATAAATCACTCATGGTTTATTTCTGTTGGTTTCAGTGATTATGAGCAACCACTGGAGGTGAAGAACAACAGTAATCTGCAGAGAATGGGCTCCTCTGAGTCAACAGATTCAGGTATTTAAGTCTGTTGTGTGGGGAGCAATACTGTGAATTTCCTGAAACATGCCTTTTCACCCAGGAGGTTAGTTTTGGTTAGAACTTGAGGAAGTCACGGCATTGGGTGATAAACACTTTTTTTTTTTTTGAGACAGAGTTTCGCTCTTGTTGCCCAGGCTGGAGTGCAATGGCATGATCTCGGCTCACCACAACCTCCACCTCCCGGGTTCAAGTGATTCTCCTGCCTCAGCCTCCCAAGTAGCTAGGATTACAGGCATGCACCACCACGCCCAGCTAATTTTGTATTTTTTAGTAGAGACAGTTTCTTCATGTCGGTCACGCTGGTCTTGAACTCCCAACCTCAGGTGATCCTCCTGCCTCGGTCTCCCAAAGTGCTAGGATTACAGGTGTGAGCCACCACGCCCATTGATAAACATTATTAAGAAGAATACAAAGGAGCCCTTATGGCTATTTATGAAGAAAGGAAATAGGCTTCGAATGTCTGTAAGGAGATGGTGTGCGCTTGCCCTTTAAGGATGGGTAGTAAAGTAAAATTCACCATACCACCGTAAGTGGCATTCAGGCAATCTTACTGGCTAAAATACAGGGTCAAATTATTGGAAGTACAGTGTCATGAAATCATTTCATTGATGCTGCTATGGAGGAAATTGCCAGTGCATTTCATTCTTCATGCATTCATATTACTGCAGAGTTTATCTGTATTTTTACAGATAAGACCGTTGGGGCAAAGATGCTTTAGGTTAAAGGAATTGCAAGAGCAAAAGTCCTTTTTTTTTTCTGAGACGGCGTCTTGCTCTGTTGCCCAGGCTGGAGTGCAGTGGCGCAATCTTGGCTCACTGCAACCTGCGCCTCCGGGGTTGATGCCATTCTCCTGCCTCACCCTCCCGAGTAGCTGGGACTACAGGCACCCGCCACCACACCCGGCTAATTTTTTTGTATTTTTAGTAAAGATGGGGTTTCACTGTGTTAGACAGGATGGTCTCAATCTCTTGACCTCATTGTCCCCCCGCCTCGGCCTCCCAAAGTGCTGGGATTACAGGTGTGAGCCACCACGCCCGGCTGCAAAAGTCTTAAAATGTAATGTAGGCTTCTGTATGTAGAATGTAATTTAATAGAGAACTGGGGATAGGATTATCATTTGTAGCAGTGTGGTGAGCAAGGGCTCTAACACTTCACTTTCTGTAAGGCTACCTAGACATGTGAGCTATGGGTGGGTGGGTCTGCGTCATCTGAGCTGACATATAAGTAATGCTGAACAGTGTCTCCTTCACCCTGCTTCCTGTTTTGAGATGGACACCTTGGTGTCATTTTGTTAAAGGCAGCAAGTGCTTGCCTTGCATGTCATGACTAGTAGTATTTTTCATTTTGAGACAAGGTCTCAACTCTTGTCACCCATGCTGGAATGCAGTGGCCCCATCTTGGCTCACTGCAACCTCCGCCTCCAAGATTCAGACAATTCTCCTGCCTCAGCTTCCCTAGTAGCTGGAATTACAGGTGCAGGCCACCACATCCAGCTAGTTTTTGCATTTTTTTTTTTTTTTTTTTTGAGACGGAGTCTCGCTCTGTCGCGGAGGCTGGAGTGCAGTGGCCAGATCTCAGCTCACTGCAAGCTCCGCCTCCCGGGTTCCCGCTATTCTCCTGCCTCAGCCTCCCTAGTAGCTGGGACCACAGGCGCCGCCACCTCGCCCGGCTAATTTTTTGTGTTTTTAGTAGAGACGGGGTTTCGCCGTGTTAGCCAGGATGGTCTCGATCTCCTGACCTTGTGATCCGCCTGTCTCGGCCTCCCAAAGTGCTGGGATTACAGGCTTGAGCCACCGCGCCCGGCCAGTTTTTGCATTTTTAGTAGAGACGGGTTTCACCATGTTGGCCAGGTTGGTCTCAAACTTCTGACCTCAGGTGATCCACCCACTTCAGCCTCCCAAAGTGCTGGGATTACAGGGGTGAGCCACTGCACCTGGCCTTTTTTTTTTTTTTTTTTTTTTTTTT